>NC_072734.1:182264343-182468001 GCF_026930045.1 Uloborus diversus
AGGACCACACGAAGGACACAGGTTTAGTAATTTTATTTTTATTGTACGAGTTGTTGCACTAGGTTTTTAAGTATCATAATATGCATTTTCTAGTTTTTCATTAGTTATAGAAGTTATAAATATATATATTTTTTTATCTTCAATAACTGCCGCAGGCACTTTTATTTGAACCCGCCAGGACGCGCAAGGGAGTGTTTGACACCCCACATAATTTTATTGTTTGAACTTAATAAGTTCGCTTATCTGAAAATGGATCAAACCGGTGTAGTTGGTTAAAAGGTCACTTGCTAATGGGGGGGGGGTATGATTACTGTGTGCACAGGGCAGCGCCAAGCTTGATCGGCGCCGTCGTGAAAATTTCTTTTGAGCGCCTTCATGCAGTGACGCTCGAGTAAAATATAGTTAATTCCTACGGTCAGGTTTTGTAAACAAATGCAACATGGAAAAAAATACATTTGGCATTTAATTTATTAAAATAAAAACAATCTGTAAATTTTCAATTTCGGAACACAGTGTACGTGTTTCCTTTTTATCTCTAAGTTATTTCGAGTATGGGCGGGTGTAAGGGAGGCGCTATTGAAACTGACTTTTTCCTTTGGAAACCTTGCATTGAGCTGCCATTAAAAAAGATAAGGCCAGTTTCAGTTAATCAAAGCATTTTACCCCAACAATTAACAAAAAATCTTGGAATGTGATCGAAAAAATTATTGCTTGCTAGTATGCAGCTTAAATTTCTAATATTTGATATACTGTCCAGAAAGCAAGATGTCTATTTCTGAACTTTATATTGATCGATATTTAGTTTGTTTCTGAAGCGAATGTTTCAAAATACAGAAGATTCTGAAAAACCTACTTTACCGAGGTAGCGTGTTTTTTTTTAGGCTTGGTCCGGTTTGACGAACCCGGTTTGTGCCCCATATGCTAATGCGTGTTTTGGAAAAAGAAAATATTTTGAACATCAAAGTTAATAACGCTCTAAATATCTCTCTAATTAATAAATAATTATTTAAAGTGTTAAGTCGGTCAAAATATGACAACAGAGTACTGAATTGATTTCTCAATTGAGGTAGAGGATATTTCCCCTTAAAATCTGAAACTGAAATCTTTTCCGGTAAAATCAAAAATTTTAAAATACGGAACCGTTACAAAAGGCATTGAATTTAAGATCCGAAACACATATATAGTCTCTCCAAAAAAAATTTTTCTTAATTTAATGCACAAAAAGTTAAAAAGATAAAAGGTGGAGGGGAGAGGAGAACCAAGTAATTATGGTTAACAGTTTTCGGAACTAAAAATTTAATCTAAATTATTGTCTACAATGTATAAATATTACACACATCTAAGTAATATGCAAATGTGCTTACTGTATTTTTTTTAATGTATGATAACATGAAGCAGTGGAATTACAACGAACTAAAAATCACAAAAAAAACGATGTTTGCACAAATTATAATACAAGATATTCACCCCCAAGAACCAAAATGGGGATAAGCAAATTTCTTGCTCCTCGTATGCTCAACCTTGTGTAATAAAGACCTACCGAAATAGCATTCATGACTCCACATTAAGAAGGAAAATGCTAATGAATTCATTAATTGATGTCACTTGTTTTCAGTGTAAAAGATAGCGGTTTTAAATAGTATGCTTAGACACAACAAGTCGATAATTTTTCCTTTTAGATTCTCAGCGAGACGGATTAACTGTTTCAATGAGCAGTATAATTTCACTGCCTCCATTAAATGTCATGAAGAATTCCATTTTACTTTTTGGTTAGAGTTTCTTTTCCTTTCATTTGAAGCATTTTTGATCAGTAGAGTTCGGCGCCCTTTGGGCTCTGGCGCCGTCGTGCGCCGAACGACCTTGCACATAGGGACGGCGCGGCCCTGAGTGTGCAATGTGCATTCCTGAAGCGGTTTTCTGGAATTCCAAAGGTGGAGTGTAAAGCACCCCTTGCACGTCCTTTTGATTATCTCATTTTAGTCGAAAATGTCACGCTACCTGTCATACGATGAGAATATGAGAGATTTGATAAGGTTGTTGGATGAAGATTCCACTGATAAATGAATCTGATGAAGAGCCTGATAATAGGGATATATTATAGTTGTTATAATTCTGAAAGCGAAATTGAGGATTTATCTGAAAATTACGAAATTATTGGTAGTAAAAAGGAAACATTTTTCATTGGAATAGGTATCCAAACAAAATTGATAAAAGCAAAATATATTTGCAACGTAAAAACACTGGAAAATAACATTATTTATAAACTTCTGGGAAATACGAACCATGCAAGAAATAGTTCAACACCTTTAAAATCGTGGTCTATTTTTTTGGAGGATGGCATTCTGGATTTTTTAGTGAAGTCTACTAATACTTATATGGAATATGTTTGATACGTTTTTACTCTTTAAAGAGATGCTAATGATATCAGCAAACAAGAACAGCCATAATTCCAAATTGATTGCCAATGGCGGTATTTTTGTCTGTTCTAAATGTAGTTACAATCAACTGCAAAATTTTGCTGCTCTCAGTCAAAGATCTTAAAATACAATTTAAAAACAAGATATCATTCATTAAAGACTTTGCAGAACAACTTGTCAAGAACCATACGGATCAGAGAGCGATGCAACTTTTAAAGTTTGGAGCCAATTTCAAAAAAAAAAAAAAAAAATGATGTCATACCAGTTCTCTAATTTCTGTGTTAGTAAGAAGTACAATCCTGTTTTTTGTAATGCCCAAAAAAAAAAAAAAAAACAAAATGCACATGGAACACTCTCATAGCATGTGGTCCGAATGAAAACAACTAATGCAAGTATTTATATGAAATAATTATTAAAATGTGGCATTAATTTAGCGATAATAACACAAATCAGTTAATTTGCACGTTTTAAAGTAATAACTGTGTTTAGCATCGGAAAGTTTTTAAAAAATAGTTAAAAATAAACGTTTGCTCAGTAAATTATGGAAATTCTAAACTGGGGTGCAAAACACCCCCTTGCATACTTAAAATTCACCGCCAGCTCAGTTATTCCATCCGATGACTGCAGTTTCGTGCTTTTTTGCACTCATCAGCCCGGAATCACATGCATGCTGCGGTCGCTCATCTGGTTTGCTAATTCTGCATTAGCTACCGGTTCTTTTGGCTCTCTTGACTCCCTTAAGAGATTTTTCGCCTCCAGCTCATGTGATTCCTATTCCGGGCTGATGAGTGCTAAAAAGACAGCTGCCGGTGTCTTTTAAGTATTTCTGCCTTAGCCCTGGCTTTAGGGCGGTAACTTACTACAAAATGCCCCCTTGCATGTTTGCCTGTTCGTTCGAGTAGCGCGCGATCTCGTGGGTTAATACTCCTCTCTCATTTTTACCTTCGTCTCTTATAACTTTAACTTAAAATATCTTACTTGAATTTTGGTATTAAGTGCTTCGCATTGTTTGTGTCAGCACTGCTTTTTTATTAGGATGGTTGTTTAAATAAGCTGAGTGTGCCAAATATGGCCATGTAGCGCACTAAGGACGACACGCCATTTTTGATGTGGGATTGAAAAAAAATCGCTTTTTTTTGGATTTTATCGTCTTACTGATGATAAAGTATTATCATCAGTAAATACGAGCTAAAGTATTAAAAAATATTCTTATAAAATATTAAATATTACTTTCCATCAAACAACCTTTTTTTTTAAATTCACGATCCATTAGCGTAACTAAGTTGTTTACCAATGACGCCATATTAAGGCGGATTATGAGGTTTTGTAGTAAAAAAAACTGCAAAATATATAATCAAAACATAATACTGGTAACTGATGATAAAGTGTTATCATCAAGTAAATTGATATCAATAGGCAAACGTGTAGCATCCATAACTACAAAATAGTCTAGTCAAAATCACCTGATATGTTTTACACTACATTTTGCTTCCTGGTCGTACGCCTCTGATTAATAATTAAAATTTTTTTTTTTTGTTTTTTAGAAATTCTAGCTTACGTGCAAATACGTTATGCTACAAATTTTTAATATTTTTGGCAAAATAAGTAGTTGGATACTGACACTTAATACATATGTTAATGTGTTGATACTTTTAAAAAGCATGATATCTAGTTTAGTTGCTTATTTTTAAAAAAAATAATTTTCCTAGAAATCCAAATTTAAATACAAATAAATTGTTACAAGTTTGAAATATTTTTCGTAAAATAAGTAGTAACACTTAAGCATTTTCGTCAGGTGTTAATACTTTTAAAATGCGTGAAATCTAGTATTGTGAAATCGTTCCTTAATTTTAAAATTGTGTTTACTTTCATTTTTTTTTAGTTCGTTAATATTAGGTAGAAAAACAAAACATACATTATAAATAATTGGTTATTCTAACAAAACACGTTATGTATAATTTATAGCATCAAAAATATTTATATATTTTTTGTGCACGATATTCTTTTAAATTAAAATGGTTGTGGTACAAAAATCTTGGTGATTCCATTTTGATCCTTAAGCTGCATCACCGAAAAAATGTAGCGTAAGCCAGAAAACTTCGACTTTTGATAGATGTGTTTGGATGAATCTGTTGACGCTTCAAAATAAAAGCGATTTATCTATAGGGAATTCTATCTCCACAAAGATATGTCTGTGATCAATGACATGTTCAGCGCTATTCAAGTGTTATGAGCTACTTTGAGAATCCCCAACGATATTTTTCCTATAAATACCGGATTTGATTTTGAAAATAAAGGTTGGTACGATTCATGATTTTTTTTTCTATGGTAGCTTTCATACTTACAATTCAATTTAATAAACTACATTGCAATAAATGGTGTTAGAAAAAATGTTTTCGAATGGATATCTGTATATTATTTACTTTTGTATTATTGCTCTGATTATATATTTTGCAGTTTTTTAATACAAAACCTTAGAACCTGCTTTCTATTAAGGACTTAATATGGCGTCATTGGTAAACAACTTAGTTCAGCTATTGGAACGTGAATAAAATATTTTTAAAAAAAGGCGTTTGATGAAGAGTAATATATAATATTTTATAAGAATATTTTTAAATACTTTAGCTCGTATTTAAAAATATTGAATGAATCGCTTGAAATGAAAACATATCTATCGTGTACTTTTGCATTAGTGTACTTAATTTTGCATTTTTCAACAAAAAAACTTAGAGTCCGCATTCAACTTTTAAAGGACTTCTCTTCGCGTCATTAGTAAACAACTTTGACTAAGCTAATGGAACGTCAAATAAACAAATAAATAAATAAATAAAAACAAAAACCCTACTGCGTAAAAACCGAAAAAAATGAAAGAAAAAAATATGCAAGCCCAGTAGTTTGGAATGTTATTAAGTACTACTGAATAACTACAGTGGTGATAAAAAAAAATTGCATCACCCGCGCCACAAAGGAAACGAATATCATTCCAACTGCATTCAACACACAGTCAAGCATCCCGTATCCCAGATGATTTGGAGATTTATTTCTGATCAAGGAGTTGGTGCGCTTCACTTTGTGCAAAGAACAGTAAACGCTCAGGTGTATATTGGCATTGGCATCACTTTTTGGAGGAGAAATTGCTTCCTACTATACGGGATCACTTTACTTCAGTTCCAAACGTCATTTTCCAGGATGATTCTGCTCTGTGCCATAGGGCCAAACTGGTAAGTAACAATTTAAAAACTTTTATCCTGCCATTAGACTTAAATTGACATGGGGTTCAGTAATTTTTTTCTCTAAACTCACACGCAGCTTCAGAAATGGAAAAATGTGTCTGGGGTCATGAGCATTGTTGTGAAAATGCGAGGGTGATGCAATTTTTTTACCAGCACTGTACACCATTGAAATAGTTTTGTAACCGATACACACGTAAGACGAATCATAAATTCAAAAGCAGAATAGAAGGATCAGCAGTCGCGGCCCATTCAAATTTTACGGGGTTCCTTGATAGGTCAAACGGGAATGGGCCCCGACTGTGTGCGCTACATCCTGTAATTGCAATAGAAGTCCCTATAAATAATGCTGCGAAGGGATTTAGGCGCTTCATCAGTAGTTTCGCCTCTCAGAAGGACTTACATTTACGGCTAGACATTTTCGTCCAACTGCTTCGCAGCACTATTTACGGTGACTTCTATTATAATTACACCGTGCAGCGTCCCCTGCTGGCAATTTTCGTTACTAATTTCCAAGTTTCTGTACTGTCTAACCACGGATTGTATGGAAAGGCAAACATCCGGTTTACACGCGGAAATGGAAGCATCTATTAGTTTTCAGGGATGTCAGATTTTGCAGATGTATGTTAGCCTCTAAATCAAGCAGAGTCTCATTCAAATGAGCGGAACATGTGCATAAAATTTTTATTTTTCCCCTCATTCAGATGGAGTCGACTTAGCTGGATGTTTGCCAATTCCATGCAATCCATGGTCAAACAGTACATGATTTTTATGCGTTTCAAAATAAACATACCGTTTATTTTATTCCAATATCAACCTTTGTTTTCGAGATATTTAAGTTTGAAACCAGGGAGTCCTTTCCTGGACACCCTGTAGCTGATTTGGACTGTTTTCTAAAATATCTGTGTCATCGTGTCTCCGTGTGGTCATCGTATCAATAAAGACCTCTTTTATATGATTTTTACTACTCTTGCTGTTGCTTTCAAGATGGTGTTTTACGAACAGTTAAGTCAGAAAACTACATTCAAAAGTTTGTGTGCTTTGCATAGACTCACCAGCGTAGCCTACTTTCTAAACTCCAACTTCTTACTTTTACTATTTTACCTCATGCATCAGAATTCTTTCTTTCACAAACAATTTGGACACACTAGAACTATTTACCAATAGTAAAATGCTTCCTCAGCGCAACTTTCATGCATGTTTATTGATTATTCGATTTTGCGAAGCTGGTGCGAGAAAAGCACTAATATAGGCTTCACATTTTACTGCAAAAGGTGGTGCTGAGTATCTGAATTGTTTCTTACCTACTAAGCGCAAGGTCTCCAATTTTAAGAACTTTTGATTATTTTTTTTTCCTCCTCATCAAGTAATTAGGATAACATTTTGGTTTTTTTTAAATGAATGATAGAGTACCTAAATCGATTGGTATTTTTTTTAAAAAGGTTTAAAATGTAAAGTCTTTTTAAAAAATAAATAAATTTCACAAAAATTCTTTGCATTACACGGGAAAAAAAATCCCTAAAAATATTTAATACGAATGCAGAAAATTAGAAACATAGAAAATTAAGCTCAATAAAGCTTGTTTTTTGAAATCACAACAAACAAGGGTCAAGAAGAAAAATTTAAAGGAGTTTTAGGGGAGTGTATTTAACGGGGTCCCAAAATGATCGTGTTCTGATTGCCCGAGAAAGTCAAGGCTAGTAGAATAGGTTCTCAAACATTTTGCATCTCTCTCTCTCTCAATGAACTTTCCCATCTTTATTTTTTAATGTTGGAGCCACAGCCCCCTTTGTATTTGATCGATTTAAACATCTTTTGTTGTTCAAGAGCAGGTGCTTTTATCAAAAAAAGTGACAGTCCATTCGTTTAGAAGAAAATTCTGCAAAAACAGGGGTGTCAATCCTCCCCAAGGAGGATGACGCATCTCTCTGAATTTCTACAGAGCACAAAAGAGGGTCCCTAAAATGAGTTAAAAAACCCTTTAAAATTACCCCCCCCCCCCCTCCACCCTAAATACTTCAGTACCTCAGCCAGCGCCATGTGCCCCTCTTCTCTTGAGGGCACCCTGAAATGAATACAATAAAATCGAGATCAGGGGCTTTCAATAAGGGAGGTTGAAATTCAATAGAAAATTTTACTTTTTTTGAAGTCAAAAATGCCATTAGAATGTTTTACTTCGCCACAAGCTTCAAAGAATATGGGAATAATATAATTTAGCTTATTACAATCAGATGAGTGCAGTATCACCTGATAGTTGAGGGAAAAAAAAAACTTTAATGAGAATTGCTTCGATCACTAATAATACTGTCTCAATTTGCATTTTTACAATTTATTGTAATTTGTTAGATAAAATTGAAGAAACTAGAACCTTTGTTAATTCCTCAACATAAAGCATGCAGACCATTTATCTCTAACGTAAACGATTTCATCAAACATGTTGTAAAATAAACGAAATACAGACTGAAAAAACACTCGGCTATGATGAAACAAATACACCATTAGGCAGCCCCAAAATACTTTCGTTTCATTTTATATGAGTGTAGAGCATCGGGTTGTTGTCATTTACCGTTACTCGATTCTTTATATAGTTCTGGCCCCACAATGTATACCCGTAAAAATTTTTAGGTCCAGAGAATTTCTCTTTATAATCTTGATCTGTAGCTGTTCTAATGCGAGAATATCTTGGGTAGACATGTTGAATCCTGCGCGAAATAATTTTAGAGGCAATCAAAGAAAGATGCCATTTCGGTTCACTTGCTCATTACGTTTTTCGCAACGGTCGTACCTACAACTTTACTTTTAGTTTTGAACTGCAGTTTTTGGAGTATAGGAAGTTAGTTAAAGTATTAATTATGTCACAAAAGCCGCTCTAGCTGTTTCCACAATTTTACGTGGAGATATATCTGACATTTGTTGTTGAACATTCTAGCTACTAAAAAGTGTACAAAAATTAATAAATAATCCAAAATGCTCATTTTAAACTGGTGTTTATCACATACATGTTTCTTCAACAACACAATAAACGAAAAATACAAGATTAGTTACTGTTAAAAAAGGTAACGATCTGTTTTTGCATTGCATGTTATTGCACTACGACGGACGTCTGTATCATTTGATGCCGCAACCACTCTTTTTGAACCATTTTTATCAGCCCAGTGGAAAAATTCCTAGATCTGCATCTGAGAATGAGTTATTCTAATTGAGCTCTTCAATGATCTGTCTCAAATATCCTATGAAAAGTATTGCGGATTGCTTCTTCATTAACTGTTGAACCGCTAGCAATTGCTGAAAATGTAGCATTTTTGGACATTTCTTCTACTTCCTTGCGTGCTAGTTACTGTAAATTTTCCTTATTTGATACTGAAGACCAGAAATTTTTTACCTGCATAGGTACTAGTGTTTTTCTGTCAATTACAGCAAGGTTTGTTATGTCCTTATGTGGTTCTCTTCTCATCCTTTCAGATTATTTCACAAAATGCTGCAAATAACTATCGAACGCAACATGGAGTTCATGAAAAGAGCATACAGAAATGAATCTGTGCAGAACATTGCTGATAACTTCACCAAATTTTTTTTTTATTTAGCGGACTTGTGACATGAAATATATAACGAGTGCAGTTTTTATTGGTTATACTTTGCTAAATAAAAAATGTTCTGGCAACAGATATTTCTGTAATCTAGTTTGGTAGATGAATCACCATCACCAGGGGCGTGAAAAGGAGGGGGGGAGAAGAGAAACCTGTTGGCCCGGGCCTGAGCCTGAAGGGGGCCCAATATTTTTAAAACTAGGGGTGAAATATATAAGTAAACAATATAGAAGGGGGCCCGGAAAAGCCATTTGTGACGGGCCCCAAAATTTCTGTGCACGCCCCTGATCATCACATAATGCGTTCGTTGGAAACAAGTCGTGAGCTAAAATATTTTTAATGCATTCTCCCCTTTCTTTCACTATTTCCATGTCTCTGCACCCTAGTTAAAGTTGATTCTTTCCCATTAGCTTAGAAGTGATATTTTATGAAGTGCATCAAAGTGTATGTGTGCATCAAAGCATGGTAGGTTGACTTTCGAAAGTAAATCAGACAATTTTTGAAATAAAATGTATCCATTCTAAACTGGCGGTACTGTTGTAATCAATGATTCACGATATTCATGATGCTGAGAAGGCGAATCTTGACACTACCAATCACAAGTCGTTTAGTGAGATAACTGTCAAGTTGCTCTGTTTCAGAAATCTCATAGTCATTTATATGGTGATAGATAAAATCAACAAGTCTTTTGACATTTTCATCAAAATACTGGCTACGATTGCCTATAAAAATAATGATGCGGGACACTCTCACAGTGATCCATTAAGTGAGAACTAGTAAGACCGCGAAACACATTGCATATCATCAAAATTTCATGATACCCTAAATGCCACTCGGCAACATACTTTTTCTCGTCTGCCCAGCAATTTCTCCGGCACTTTTCTGTGACCGTTGAATCGTTTCTTCCAACTTCATCTCTAGCTTCAAAGCATTGAACTTACCATTCTATTTTTTAACACCAAATTTACCTTGAATTTATTTTTCCTACAAGTAGGGACTATCATTTTCAAGCGCCCTTATCTTCTCTAAGTACTATGTAGCATATAGTAGATAAAAGATGCAATCAAATATACGAAAGACTGGAAACAGTAATTCAACAGTCTGAACGTATGATTTGTAATTTTCTTCGCGATCAGCAATAATCAAGTGTTTTTTAAGTGATACCATTGAACGAAACACTTCCCAATACCTGCACAGTTCCGATTTGTCACTACATCCCTTAACAAAAACTCATTCCCTGTTTTCAAGCTTTCAATATTTGTGCGTAGCGATTGAATCATTATTTGACTTTTTTTTCCTCATCCTTTGAGCCAAGAGCATCCTGAACCATCCTTACTCGCTTAGCAGAACTTCTCGTGTAGTCTAAAATCAACATCTTATAATGATTTTCACAAGATTCTCAATGATTTTCTGCAGTTTTCACGGCTTCTTGTGAGCTAAAAGCAGCAGCAAGTACTTTTAGAGATAAATGTCTAGAAAAAACCAAGGAAGGTTTTTTATTACGGACGCACAGAAAAGAAGGCTTTCATTGTACGTTGTTACGAGAAATAGTTTTATTTCATTACTATAAACCAATGCATTTTCATCTACATTGAGCATTCAGCATCAATTCTTTTATTCCTGAAAGAATAAATTCATGCCCAGAATTTAAAAGAGGCTTTAATATTTCATTTGCTTTTTAAACAGTTCAAATTTCGAGGATAGATGTTGCGCAGACTATGTATTGGTTTCTCGCTCATACTTTCGAATATAAAAACTTATACAGTTTGGATGTGCGCATAAACTCGCAGCAGAAACATTCAAATCGCTGTTAAGATCTGCTACTCTGTCAAAAACTGTGTCTTGATTTGGACCTCCTTCAGTACCTTCTGATTTTTCTAAAACATTGTTTTCACATTCAAAATAACTTGTCTGTGTATTTTTTTCTACCATTTTTTAAGCGTTTCTCCTTGCGTGTATTTCTTGTAGCACTAGTTGCTGCAATGACACACTATATTTTCTTGCAGCGTTTTTCAATATTGCGTCTTTACGTATTTCAGCAGCTTCACAAACTCCTTTTTTTCGGAAAATATAATTTTTCTCTCGATTCCTTTTGATAAACCACATATTCGTTTGTCAAAACTGTCTTCAAGATGTCAAACTGTCCCACTAAAACTTTTTGAACTCAGTTTAGAAATATCAGTTATTGCTTAAATAGTTATCGTCGCAGAAAAAACATGAAACAAAAAGTTTTTGGAACTGTGGAATATTTTTGCTCTAAAACAATTATTTTGATAGCAGACGATAAATAACCTTGAACAGTGGTGAGCGAAGGGGGGGGGGGTCGGTTGAAAAAAACCCTATAGCCACTGGTTTTAACATGAATGTACATTTTAATTCAGTAGCTTATGCATATGAAAAGGCTGTTTTGATCAACAAACCCCTTCATAAGGTATTTTTGATCAAACAATCCCCTTCATAAGATATTCTTGATTTAAAAATCCCCTTCATAAGGTATTTTTGATCAAAAAATTCCCTTCAGAAGGCATTTCTTGATTGAAAAACCCATTCAAAAGGTTTTTTCATCAAAAAACCCCCTTTAAGGTATTTTTGATCAAAAAACCCCCTCCAGAAGGTATTGCTAGCTGCGCTGGTGACCTTGAAAAATATTGATTTACACAAACGATTTTAAACTTTATAATCGTTTGGTTTCATTAAGAGTTATTAATTTTTGTACACATTTTAGTAACCAGAATAGTAAACAAAAACGTCGGAGATTTCTCACATAAAAATTGTGGAAATAGCCAGAGCGGCTTTTATGACGTAGCTATTACATTAATTGACTTTCTAAGAACCAAAAATATCAGTTCAAAACTAATAGTAAAGTTGTAGGTATGCCCGTTGCGAAAAACGTAATGAGCAAGTGAACCAAAATGGCCGCTATCTTTGATGGCCTGTAAAATTATTTCGCGCAGGATTCAACATGTCTATCCAAGATATTCTCACATTAGAATACCTACAGATCAAGAATCTAAAGAGAAAATCTCTGGACCTAAAATTTTTTACCGGCCTACATTGAGGGGCCTGGAATAATATGGTTATTAGAAGAAATCTACCACTGTTCTTTTTGTATATGGAAGTCGTAAAGCTCTTTGCTAAAATGTATTCAATTGTTAAATTGCGTTAGAAATGTTCCGTTTCGAACAAAAACGTACAAGAAAAAGAATGAAACAAAAATGAAAACCAAGCCCGGAGAGGGGGGGGGGACACACACGTTTTCAAGGGGCCCAACATCTTAATAACTAATGCTAAGACTAGCACTGACGTTACATTGCGCTGCTAACCTCCACATATTTTGTTGCAGGGAGGCCCAACATTTGTAAATCCGGGCTTCATGAAAGCTTACAATTTCTATATTTTAAAGCTTGGAAATGATAAATATGTAGTAAGAGTACCAATAACTAACTTTATTATATACGTAAAAATTATTTTAGGTTTTCTTGTTGGATTTAGAAAGATATTATTCAAGTATCAACATAGTGGCAGGGATATGTACTGTCTGACCACGGATTGTATGGAAAGACAAACATCCGTTTTACAGCCGGAAATGGACGAATTTTTATTTTTTACCGATGTCAGCTTTTGCAGAAGCAGAGTCTCATTCAAATGAGCGGAATACGCGCATCAACTTTTTACTTTTCCCCCTTATTCACATAGATTCGTCTTATCTGGACATTTGAAAATTCCATGCAATCCGTGGTTGGGCAGTATGTTATCCCCATTGAACGCCAAATATCCCATTTTACATTTTGGGACTACACCATATTTCCTAACCTAATAAATATTTTTGCAAAATTGCCGATATATATTATTAGAGATGTGCATTGAACCTCTAAACATATGAAAACTTAAGTTTTTTCAATGTGGTTCATGTAGCGGCGTTTAATTGGTTTAACCTTATGTAGGGGTCACTTACAATTTGGCTATGTATCTCAATTTAAGGACAGAACGTTCAAGTTAAAAAAGAAATCTTGGCCATATATCCACAAATAGTCGCCAACAAATGAAATCACTTTAGTCTCCATATTTTTTGACATTGATTTGTCATAGAAAACGTGTAAAAAGTCACTTTGTAACGTTGGAAGGCAACCAAAAAGAAGGGTACCAACTCTATAAGTAAAATCTCAATCTTTTACGGTATGCCCTTTTTGAGTTATGCCAAATACATGCCTAAGTACTTATGGCCGTATAAATATGGCCGTACTAATGGCCATATATATGGCTACATTTTCGGAAATACTCAAAATGGATAATTTTGGCTTCCCACACATTTTTAGGCCAATGAGCTTATGAACTTAAATAATTTCTAAAACAAACTCGTAAACATTTATTTGGGGGGTGAGTGAAATGAAATTTTTTTGTGAAGTTTGATGTTTAAAAATCGTTAGTTCAAAACGTCAGGTACTACGTTCCACAAAGTTAAAATATTTTTGTCGAGCGTCGGTAAGCGATTCTAGTTACATATAATCAAAGTACCAGTGAGTACGATATTTATTAACTCGTGCAAACTGAAGTACTGTAAACACTAATATACATCATAAAGACAATATTGAATAAATTAATAAGAGGTAATAAACGCCGCATAGTTAGTCATACTTTATTGTATATTAATTACTGAAATTGCAAGAGCGTTTTCTCCTTGTTCTTTCTGCATTTATTTATTTTATTTATTTTGTTTTCCATTTTTTTTTTTTGAAATCTAGATTCAAAAAGTGTAGAAACGTTTATCTTAAAGCGTCGATTGGGATAAGGAAAAGAAACGTTTTGTCTATTGCTAGAGTGACGTTCCATTTATTATGTTTCACTGCAAAATAGATATCGCATAGCTCTCTACAATTTATTTTCCACTCAGCAAAGCCCTTTTTTCTTAAAAACAGTTACATAAATTTTCGGCTTGCGCCTCTAAAAATAAAATAATTTACAGATGTTTTGAAAATAGTTGTTATGTTTTAATTTTTTTTTTTTAATGAAATGAAAATTAAAATATTTCATGGGTTTTTGAAGCTAAATTAGAAACGTTACATGACTATGTTAGTTGAAGTAATAATACAAAAGGCTACACAAGAAATTAAGAAAGAAAAAAACGGTTTGTCTTGTGCACAACAGTGGTGGATGCGTTTTAAAATGTATGTCTTTCACCACTATCCGACCCGTTCCCCTCTTACATTTGGAGCTAAAAAAGGATTGGAAGCTTTCAATTCTTAAACATTACTTCAATTCTTAAGTATGTACTTACTAAGTAAATATTTAAAATTTTCTAGCTTTAAAATATAGAACTTGTAAGTTTTTATGAGGCCCGGATGTGTTTAAAGTTTTTCATTGTATTTTAGTGTAAAACACAAGCTATTTTGTGGCAAACGAGGTGTGATCAAAAAAGTACGGTGAATAGTTTTTTTATAAAAAAAAAGCAAAAGACTTACATAAAATCTGATTTAATCTTCTTCAAAGTAGTGTGCTTGGCAAGCAATACAATTATCCAAACGCTGTCTCCATGATTGGAAATGTTTCTTAACGACATCTTTCGGAAGGGCTTTCAGCTGCTCTGTCGTGACCCTCTCAATCTCAATGATGGTGTCAAAATGTTTTTCTCTAAGCACAGTTTAATTTCTAGGAAGAGACAGAAGTTGCGTGGTGCTAAATCCGGTGACTATTGTAATTGCTGACAGACAAAAAAAATTTTTTTCGGCCAAAAATTCGCAAAACACCACCTTTCTTCTGTTGATCATTCAAAAGTATGGGAACAAATTTTGCCCTTATTCGTTTTACTTGCAACTCATCAGTTAAAATGCTTTGAACGGAACCGTATGAGATGTTAAGGTCTTCCGGTAGCTCTTAAATAGTCATTCGTCTGTTTGAACGAGTCATTGTTTCCCCTTTCTGCTCTTTTTCTTCTGTTTTTGAGATTACTAGATGTCCCGCACGCTTCTCGTCTTCAACAGTCACATTTCCCTTTTCAAATTGGTCGTATCATCTGTACACAGTGTTTAGAGATACCACATTATCGCCGTGCAACAATTTTAACGTTTCATGAGCTCTTTTGAAGCTTAAAAACAAAACTAAATGTTAATGAGTTGTTCAAAATCCATGTTGGGCGACAGACACGATAAACTCAATCTCACTCTAGCGGCTCTGGCAGCTGCTTGACAACTTCGAACGTGTTACGAATTGTCCCTGCTAGTCTCAAATGATCACGCGACTGGACAAATTACAGCAAATGGATGTAGCTTCAGCAATTACCGCTCTAACAACTCATTCACCGTACTTTTTTAACACACCGCGTATATAAAATTGGTAGTAAAAGAAATTGTATCAAACGCGCCGCAAAGGAGAGGAATATCATCCCGACTGCATTCGAAACACAGTCAAGCATCCCGTATGCCATATGATTTGGTGATGTATTTCTGATCAAGGAGTTGGTGGGCTTCACTTTGTGCAAGGAACAGTAAACGCTCAGTTGTATATTGGTATTTTCGAGGGGATATTGCTTCCTACTATCCGGGATCATTCTACTTCAGTTTCAAACGTCATTTTCCAGGATGATTCTGTTCCGTGCCATAGGGCAAAACTGGTAAGTAACAATTTAAAAACCTTTATCCTGCCATTAGACAAATTGACATGGGGTGCTTTTACATGTTTATTTCATAAGTTTTGCAGAATTTTACATACATTCATCGTTAATCGGTCGACCAAAACTTCTCACATAATCCCATTGTTGTGAAAATGCGAGGGTGATGCAATTTTTTTTTACCAGCACTGTATATATTTTTTTTCTTATTTTTGATTCAGTTGAGTTGTTTTCAAGTGATGTATGCAATACCATAAAGAAGCATCAAAATGAGATATATGTTAACTATCGTTCCAAACATTGTGACGTTGGGAAGTATCTTTACTGAAACTAAACTGTCATCTTCTCTGAAACAATCACCAATGTCTTCAGAGACCATGAACTTGCCAAATGAGTTTTGTAGTGAATTTTCTGCTCACTTAATACTTTGTCAAAATATTATGTCCTAGAACTATGTCTCTGACTTATTCGTCAATTACCTCATACCAGAAACCTCAATTAATCACGCTAATTCCCATAAAATGATGGTGATTGCCAATATCATTTGCTTTCATCACCAGATTAAACCTGAGTACATTTAGAAAGCAAGTACCAATTAAAACACTAAATCCTCATTATCATATCTTCACAGTGGTCCGAAAGTGTGAGTACCCCCCCCCCCCCTTTTTTTCAGTAATATGTTAGTTATTGATAAAAGTTGATTATATAAATATTGACAGCTTAAAGTCTTAAAAGAAAAGTTCGTCCCATAAAACCTTTTAAAAAATTTTATTTTTCAATTTTTATTCAAAATAATAAAATCAAAAACTTTCATGCGACACCGAATTCATGTTTCTGCGTACATTATGTTAATGGAACAGAAATGCATTAAAATGTACGTAAAGTTTATACTTTCAATCATGATTTTCTCAAAGCGTCAATTTCAAGCACTCGCGTTCCTTTTTCTAGAAAAGTTTTAGTTATTTCATTTCATTTTTTGGCAACCGGAAATAAGAGAAAATTCAGATCACATTATTTTTGAACCGAAAGAAAACGTTGCGCATGCACTTTATTTTTGAAGAAAATTATTAATTTAAGAGGATATTTTATTACTCAGCACATTTTTGTCTTACATTTTTAATTTTATTTTTGATTGTTAGCTACCGAGAAAAAACTGAGGTGGTTTATATTTACACAAACTAAAAGCTTTGCGCACAAATGTCTTTTTTTTAATTTTTATTATTATAAATTGTATTTCTTTCCATGTTCTTTTTATTTCTAGTTAATTAATTAATTTATTTATTTTTGAAAACGTTGAATGTTTTTTAATGACAAACATTATAAGCTTCACCGTTTATTTGTTGCAACTACTGTATTTGTTCGTTTAATATGTTTTCTACACATATATTTCATCAGAAGAGGGAGTTTTGTCAAGGTACGTCTGATATAATATGCAGTCTTAGATATTTAACGTAGTATTGATCAGTCACTAGTAGGTCGATGTATGTATAACGAGAAAGTCGGCTTGTCTAGTTCTGGATAGAATTTCTTTTGTTCCATCTATTATTGCAATTTAGTAGTTTGTTTAGTTTGTTGTTTTGGTTTATTGTTTTGTTAACTTTAATTTGACATTTTTTTTAAATTGGATAAAATATTTTTAAAGAATCTACAAGTTTTATTTATTTATTAATTAATTATTTTTTATGTAATCATAGGGTCTTCCTTTTTTTTTGTGCTAAGCTTCGAATGAATAAGTGTTTCTAGGGTTTAAGTACATCGTCTACACACAATGTTTTAATTTTTATTTTGTTTTTCAAAGTGGTGCACTATACGAGTAATCTTGACCAAGAAAATCAAATTGATTTTATTGATCTTAGTTTGCTGATTTATTTTTAACAAGTTACTCTCTTTCATTGAACTTGCCATAGAAAAGAAATCAAAATCTGTTTGAAAAGTTTAATGAAGTATTAAATTTACTTATCCTAGGAGGAAAAAAAATCATCCCCATAATCTACCATTTTGAAAAAGGCAGCTTTGCGAGAAGGCAGCGACTTTATTTCATTTGAGACTGTACATATATTTAAAGAGGAATTTATTAAGCTCTTGAAAGAATAACAAAGAATAACAAGAAAAAAATAATAGAAGTTTACAACCCAAGAGAAGAATATAAAAACTAACTCTTAAGAAGTTCCATAAAATCTACTCTGAGAGCGGAGATTTTATGAGTGCAAGGCGTTCATAAAATATTTCAACTAAGAATTAAGAAAAAATGTCTGCGGCAAATTGTTTGAGATTTCAAAGCTCGGAGTTATAATGGATAATAAAAAAAATCGCTGTATTATGTACTTAACAATGTATTTTACTAACTGAATGCTCAGTGTGAAAATACGTCAAACAAATTATAAAGCGAACATAAAATTAAAAACACTGGTTAACTGTGTACTTTGTAGTCTGTAGGGTATTAGTTAGATTTCAATTGTAAATAGCTACATAATCCTAAATAAATGCAATATCTTAAGGTACTTTTTAAAAATTTTCAGTGACGATTTATTTTGTAAAAGGAAATTTAAAAGCACGATGTTAAACAGGATAATAAAATATGTTGCCATAAAATATACTTTACAGTGTATTTGATTAACTGAATGCTAAATGTGCAAATACGTGAGATCTTCCTCATTCTTTAATCAAATTCCATGTTCTACGAATAATTTTTAATCGTACGAGCTGGCTAATTACAAAATATAGACGCATGATCTTATTTTTTTTCGGCAAGAAGCTTTTTTTGCTGTTTTTTATTACCCATTCCTTCAATGAATAGCATTCGAAAAGGAAGGCGCAATTGCTAGGTTCGTTGGAGTGTCGTGCTGTTAATCAGAATGGCGCCAGTTCGAATCCGTTCCAATAAATATCTCTTTAATGTTCCTTTTTTTTCCGTCAGATGCTCACATGGGCAGGACTGTATGTGCCACAACTTGTTTTTTACATGCAAAATTACTGCTTTCTCACGAGTCAATCAGTCACACTTTTAATGATATTTATGTTTGCATTGAAAATACGTACCACCTGAGCGATGATCAAGTTATCACAGTGTTGTATTTAACGAGGTTTTGTTACCGATGTCTTCAAATTACATGCTTTCTCTTGTGCGCTTACTTTTTTCCGTTTACTTTTTTCAGTTATTCTTCATAATGTTCTTTCTATGAAATTTTTAAAGAGCGAAATGCCTTATGAAACGATTCGAAGCACTGTGCGGAGTTCCGCAAGGGTCGTCTAGTGTGTTGGTTATTTGCGAACTTCCAATCGTACAAAAATTTGCACAATCCTAAAGAAATACCATAAATGAAGCAAATCTTAAAAAAAAAAAAAAAAAAAAAAAAAAGCAATAGTAATGTGTGCGGTAAAAGAAAAATTTTATTCCCAAGTTAAATTAGATATTTTCCTTTATAATATACATGCTTAATATGCTAATAACTAAACGTAAACTATGTAAAGTGCTGGTAAAAAATGCATCACCCTTGCATTTTCACAACAATGGGATTATGTAAGAAGTTTTGGTCGACGGACTAACGATGAATGTATGTGAAATTCTGCAAAACTTATAAAATAAACATTTAACAGCAGGAATCCGATTGTTGTTTACGCAGATCGGGGCTGTTTCCGGGCCAAGGCAAACTGCTGTGACCCCATGCTCATTTTTCCATTTCTGAACCTGCGTGTGGGTTTAAAGAAAAAAATACTCAAACCCATATCAATTTAACACTAGAAAGACGGAAGCGGTCATTTTGACCGCAAACAATTTTCAAATGCTCATATTTGCTGCGTTTAATTTTCAAACTCTTTTTCCTTCATTGACTTTTCCTAACTATTTATTAAGATCTTACTTCAGTAATTTTTTTTCTTTAGGATTATTATTATAGTCGCTATAAATGTTTATACCTAGAAAGACTGACTGCGGTCATTTTGACCGCTAAGTGAACCTTTCTTTATGCATCCGTTTTCTTCTTTTTTCTCTTATCAGTTGTGTGTACTATGGACTATTGTTAGTTGTCAGGGTGAGTAATGTTCTTTTGAGCTTCAGTAGTACCTGCTGGTCAGGTTTAATTCTTTGAACTGTTAGGAAAATGCGAAACACCTGCTGGTTACATGGTTTCAGTTTTCTGCTCTCTGCACAGGGGGCGAATTTGAGAAAGGTAAATTTGAAAAGCATGTGACTGGACACGTGAAATTACTTTGGGTCTAAAAAGAAGTAAATATAAACAGGTAAATTCCAAAAATGTTTGCTGGAATTCTTTTGTGCACCAAAACATGTGCTTTGCTTGAAGCATTGACGTTTATTTTCTTCAATAATAATGAAGTGCTCAGTCACATAATTATCTTCATAATGTTAGAAAAGAACCGTTGATAAGCAAAACTTAGAGGAACATTAATTCCTGAAACTGTTGCAGATTTATTTAAAACAGATTATGGTTCGAATGAAAGTCTGACTTATCTGAAGAGAAATAGATTCCTAGCGATGAGAATAGTTTGCTTTCATGAGATTGTTGCAAATACTTTTCGGAGCCTAGATTTGCAGAAAAGGATTGTTCTTCTGAGTTAGAATCAGAAGAAACCTCGCTAATAAAAACTGATACTCAAAATATTAAAAGCAGTGAAAGAAAAAGGGAAAAGGGTCCGACGCCGAAAGAAAAAGGGAAATTTTAAAAAACAGAACTAATATTTCTCCAGTTTCCTCCACGTCACCTTCACTGATCAATTTTGCTGCATATACATAAGTATCTACCTCAAGAAAAAGATTAAAATAGTGTGAAATTAAATTATGCGGAAATAAATCTACGAGCATTTGTTCTGATTGCCAAAAACTTATTTGCAGACCATATTACAATTAAATTGTTAAATTAAACTCTGACATGTTGAAACAAATCTTTTCTATGGTTAAAAATCCCGAAAAGAGGAAATTTCCAATCTTTTAAGTATGGCAGCCAAAATGACCGCTGCTAGTCTTTCTAATTATACGCAAAATGCCGTCTTTCTAGTGTTAAGTCTAACGGCAGAATAAAGGTTTTTAAATTGTTACTTACCGGTTTTGCCCTATGGCACGGAACAGAATCATCCTGGAAAATGACGTTTGGAACTGAAGTAAAGTGATCACGGATAGTGGGAAGCAATTTCTCCTCCAAAATGCCAATATACACCTGAGCGTTTACTGTTCTTTGCACAAAGTGAAGCCCACCAACTCCTTGATCAGAAATACATCCCCAAATCATCTGGGATACGGGATGCTTGAATGTGTGTTGAATGCAGACGGGATGATATTCCTCTCCTTTGCGGGGCCGGTGATGCATTTTTTACCTCCACTGTATGCTAATAACTAAAGGTAAACTATGTACCTCCGAGTTAGAACAACGTACTGTCCAACCACGGATTGTATGGAATTTTCAAACGTCCAGATAAGTCGAATCTATCTGAATGAGGGAGAAAAGTAAAATGTGATGCCTGTATTCCGCTTATTTGAAGGAGACTCTGCTTCTGCAAAAGCTGGAATCGCTAAAAAGTAATAGATTCGTCCATTTCCGGCTGTAAAACGGATGTTTATCTTTCCATACAATCCGTGGTCAGACAGTAACTCTTGTAATCACAACTTTAGAGGAGAGAGGAAAACGATTGAATGCAACCTCTTTTAACACTGGTTAGCAGAAATGTTTTTTTTTCTTTAGAACTGCGTTCACGTGGCTCGATGCTGCATATGATTCTACGTACAATGCACTAATAAACATAAAATCGCTATTTTTGGAATTATGTCAGTCTGGCTCTGAGGTACAGAACTAATCAAGCATAAAGTTAAAAAAAAGTGGTAAACTGTGTAATGTATGGAGTACAGGTTTGTTACCGAACTTTTAATAGCAAAACCATCTGCATCATTCAAAATATTTAACATCTAGTGGATACACCTCTCTTAAGATTTCAACATATTTCGTTAGACTAACATGTTTAGTAAATGGAAAATTACCTAAAATTAGTTTTAATGTGAAAGTAAACAAAATACGAGTAGTTTGCTAGTTAATGCTTAACCAATTTTATAAAAACAAAGATACAAGCAACGATTACGTATGTCACTCTATCCCTACTTTGCAACATACCATAAGAAATGTTTGCCTGGCGTAAACAAATGTTACAACTTGCATTCTTATAAGACTGGGAACATAATAATAAAGGTCATTTTTTTTGGAAGAATTACCTTGTTATGAGTCAATATTTATATTTATTGATAATAAAGCTGAAAGTCTCTCTCTCCGGATCTCTCTATGTCTCTCAGGATCTCTGTCTGTCAGGATGTCTGTGACGTGCATAGTGCCTAGGCCGTTCGGCCGATTTTCATGAAATTTGTCCCAAAGTTAATTTGTATCATAGGGGTGTGTACCTCGAAACAATTTTTCGAAAAATCGATGTGGTTCTTTTTCTATTCCAATTTTAAGAACAAAATTATCATAAGATGGACGAGTAAATTACGAAATTATCATAACGTGGAACCGTAACATGTGCACAAGCCAATTGGCGAGATACGACAATTATCATAACGTGGAACCGTAACATGTGCACAAGCCAATTGGCGAGATACGACAATTATCATAACGTGGAACCGTAACATGTGCACAAGCCAATTGGCGAGATACGACAATTATCATAACGTGGAACCGTAACATTGGTAAGGCCAATTCACCATGCATTAATTGTAAATATACAGGCGAACCAAAAGAACTTTTAATTGTTCTATTACGGGCAAAGCCGTGCGGGTAAAACGAGTTACTAATAATAAAGCTGAAAGTCTCTCTGTCTGGATATCTCTCTGTCTGGACATCTCTCTGTCTGTCAGGATCTCTGTGACGCGCGTAGCGCCTAGACCGTTCAGCCGATTTTCATGAAAATTTGGCACAGAACTAGTTTGTAGCATGGGTCTGTGCTCCTCCAAGCGATTTTTCGAAAATTCGATTTTGTTCTTTTTCTATTCCAATTTTGAGAACATTTTCCCGAGCAAACTTATCATAAGATGGGCGAGTAAATTACCAAGTTATCATAACGTGGAACCGTAATATGGGCAAGCCAATTGGCGATAAATTCATAATACATTATTTGTAAATATACAGGTGAACCAAAAGACCTTTTAATTTTCTACTACGGGCAAAGCCGTGGGGGTGCCACGATTGTGGAATAAAGCTCTACGTACTGTGCTGTAATAATCTGAAAATCCGCAACTTGGGAAGTATGTTCGCCTGTACCTTAGGTATAGATATAAAAAACATATACACTGGAACCTTAGTCTACTGTAAACAATCATAAGCCAATATGATTTAAGTGTAAAACCAACGTAAATAAAGCACAAACTTTGAAGAAAATACTGCATATAGCTGTTTCAAAGCTACAGTGGAGCGTCTTCATCAGTGCAAGAAGTTTACCAACACAACCAAAGGTCGCAGGAGAACTGAACTGATAAGCCGGTAGTCAACAGATCATAGTTTGTTAGATGAACGTGAATATATTTTGATTACAAATTTTAAAAAGCTTTCGAAGTGTAACTATACATAACTCTGCCTAATTATTTCAAGACAAACATATTTTCACTCACTCAGAAATTTCACTTTTATTTTTACCTTCTGTTAATTGAGAATTCTACAAATATATCCCTCAATGGTCCTATTTAATTCAACGTCTTTAGACGTACTGCTACTAAACTTTCTCATTATAGAACTAATTACGCTGAATTTTCTTTCATATCTGTCACAAATCTGCCCATTATATTAGGTAGAAAAGCTTAATTATGCATTTCTTTTATACATATGCTCTGCACATTTGACTGAAATTCCAGCATAAAAGTATTAATGATGATAATAATTGAAAATACATGCTTCGCAAGATAAAAAATAATACGTTTAATTTATTCAGAAGAATGTATCCGCTTTTCGAACACAAAATGCGTTCTAATTAAAACAAGTTTATGCCAATTAATTAAAAAAGAATGCACCATATTTGCATTAATTATTGCGTTTAACTTTCATTTTACTGAGATTTTATTATTATTTGTTTTTTTCTCTTTTAATCAACTTGTTTCATTCTAACAATAAGATAAAAGTTTCACTGCTCAACAAAATTGCATGTCTGGTTTTAAGATAAATACATGCTGATGTATAAAAATGCATTAATGTATTTTTGTTTGTATGTATCTTTCGCGCGTTTGCATTTAAAATTAAACTGTGTTTAACTTTTGTAGGGAAAAGCAATTTTATCACGCAATCTTATTACAAAAAAAAGGGGGGGGGGGGGGGGGAGAATTATATAAATCGAAACAGTTGTTGTTAATACACGTATTATAAGAAACAAGTTATTATATTGCATAAGTAGTACAATTATCAGAGAATATAAATTTCAAACTATATATGTTTCTTTTGAAGATATTTTTCTATGATATTAGTAGATTCTGTGAAATATAAATGTTCAAATATTTCGAATTTCTATGACAGTGAAGATGGTATTCTCTTTAATGTGTTTTAAAAATATTATATTAAAGTATAAACATTTGCACACTGGTAAACAAATGTGGAGGGTTACCAGCATTGATGGGTTTTTAAGTCCCACTTTTCAATCAGCATCGTTCAAAGCGCATGCGTAAAGATCAGCATCGGGGCAAGGCTGTTAAATTCTTATTAGTGAAAAAGAAAATCGGTCTTTGTGGCCGAGGGGTAAAAGCTCTTGCTTTGTGTTCTGTCTGTGAGACTCGCTTAGTGAGTTTGGACACCACTCAGTGGTCTTTGCAATAAAAATGTATTGTTTTCACATTAAATAAAATAAAAAACTGGGGTATATTTGTTGTATAAAAGCATGAACTTCATAAGCATTAAATAAACGAATTCAAAGAAAAATCTGTAAAGAACGCAAATAACGAGTGTTTTATAGCATTGATTTTTTGTTTTGTACTGTTATAACAAAATGTCAAGTATTATAACCTACTAGTTTAATTTTGTACATTCAATTTAAAACGCATAGAAAGAAGTTATTACTCGATCATTGAGTACAACTGGATAATTTAAACTATTGATATATTTTTATAAATATTGAATAAACGAATCATTAAAAGAAAAATCTGTGAAGATTGCAAATAACGAGGGTTTTGTAGCGTGTTTTTTTTTCTATTGTTATAACGAAATGTCAAGAATTGTAACCTACTAGTTTAAATTTATACTTTCAATTTAAAGCGCATAGAAAGAAGTCATTATTTTGATAATTTAAACCATTAAGTAGTTAAAGTGCTGGTAAAAAAAAATGCATCACCCTCACATTTTCAAAATAATTGGATTATGTGAGAAGTTTTGGTCGACCGATTAACGATGAATGCTTGTGAAATTCCAAAAAACCTATGAAATAAAACATTTAACAGCAGGAATCCGATAATTGCTTGCGTAGATCGGGACTGTCTCCGGGCCAAGGCAAACTGCTGACCCCATGATAATATTTTCCACTTCTGAACCTGCGGTGTGAGTTTAGAGAAAAAAGAAATTACTTAACCCCATGTCAATTTAAGGCTAAGGGCAGGATAAAGGTTTTTAAATTTTTACTTATTAGTTTTGCCCTATGGCACGGAGCAGAATTATCCTGGAAAATGACGTTTGGAACTGCAGTAGAGTGACTCCGGATAGTAGTTTCTTCTCATGAATGCCAATATACACCTGAGCGTTTACTGTTCCTTGTACAAAGAGAAGCCCGCCAACTCCTTGATCAGAAATACATCCCCAAACCATCTGGGATACGGGATGCTTGACTGTGTGTTGAATGCAGTCAGGGTGATATTCCTCTCCTTTGCGGCCCGGGGTAATGCAATTTTTTTTATCTTCACTGTAACTTGAAGTATAAGTATACTAATAATTTAAAATGAGTACCCGTTCAATGATTCCGAGATAAAGGCTTAATTTTTGCTAATTTGTAACCTTTCAAGCAATTTCTCTGGAAGCATGCAGAAAACTCTGGTGTAACCGCAGAAATTAGTGAGACGTTCCTCTATAATTACATTGCCATGGTGTAACCTTCCGTAAGTGATGTGTTTTACCAGTGTTTTCAGTTAAGTTTACACCGGTTGCACCTGTTAATTTACTTCAAAGCACAGTGGAGGGTAGCTACGCTGACTCAGCTGCTTTGGACTAAGGTACGAAGTAGCGTTACACATTTTTTTTTTTTTTTTTTTTGCGTATTTTTTATTTTTATTTTAATATAGATACAATTTTTAATATACTTCTGGATATTTTTTATGTTCTAAATGTTTGTCCTCGTTTTCATAAACATAGGGTTGAATCACATGAAGAATTTAAATAGCATCATCTGTTGCTTTTCCACAACAGGGAATTCAAGAGAATAGAATAGACAAGACAGAGAAAATCTGATCTTGATGTTAAAGTCACCTGAGATACTCAAGTGACAATAAGATTCTAGTTCTTGTAGCAAAAAGAAATTTAAGGCAGAAGGTTATAGCTTCTAAGTCCTACATTTGCCCCTATGTAAAGGCATAACCTCCACAGTTAGGCATCGTTCTACAGCGGAGTTCTACTACTTTACTCATGGTATCTGCTAGAGTCCAACCCAAGGACTTTGGGAGCCATGGATTATACGAGCATGTATTCGGCGGCGTCGGGCTTTGAGTGTGTAACAGTTGAATTCCCTTTTCAGTATGTGATTCACTAAGCTACCCATGCCCACACAACAATTCGCATATGGGAAACGCTCCTTTGAGGGCCAATAATTGGTAGACGAGATTTTTAAAAGAGAAAAAGCGCTAAACCACGTATTGGAACTCAACTACTTAGCAAAGTGCCGATTTGCCATTTTGTTTGATAAATTTTAAGGGTTATTTAATTTTTTCAACGATGTGAAATGCAGATACTTTTTCATTTAAATCATTGACGATTGACGTATTTTATTGACTGTTTTTTTTTAATTTTATTTTTAGTACTAATATTATTCTAAAACAATTTTATAAATCGAAATAGAAAATAATTTTAACGTGATAAGTTTCTTTCAAGGAAATTTGAAAGGTTCAGAGCCTGGTAGATACGTTAACCTCAGTTAATTCAAATATGAAAACACATGCATATTTATTTTTTCCTAGTACCTTTGACTATTACTTTGAATTACTTTAAAAAACGATTACAGATTTCCTTTATACATTGCATATTTAGGTTATACAAAATTCTAAAAGTCTAAAATTATTTTAAAAGATTACGCTTATAATTGCTTTTAATTTTATAGTTACAATACTTTACATTGTATGTTCCTTAAACATTTGGAAATGTTCCTCATTATTACGTTCATAGAACAAAAAGTAACGTATAACATAACATAATATATCATATCACATTACGTAAAATAAAATATAAAAGTAACAAATATAACTAATTTTAAAAATAATTTCTTTTACTTTACTTATTCAGTTAAATCAGCATTTTAATCACTATACTCAAAATCTTGAAGTGCATTTTAATATTTATCAAATATTTCAATGTATTTACAAATAACTTCAATGTTAGTTTAAGTATAAAGTCTTAACGCATTCTTAACGTATAAAGAGCAAAACTTGAACTATCTGAGCATAAGAAAAATAAACGTAGAAAAGCACTTTGAACATTACTTCGACAAAGTAAATGTAGATAACATAAATACTTTCTTTCTATTTATTTTCGTGAGGATACATCCTACTTTGTCAAGCCTGTGTTATGTTATTTTTCTTGCTTTTCTCTCTAAATAATGAAACGTCGGTAATAATTCCGACCTTTTGAAGAATGGCTTTGTAATTTCTAAAAAAATGAAGTCTCTCAGATGCTTGAGACATATTTCTCAAATATTTCTACTGTACAAAGGAGATCTATTTGTTATTTTCGAGGTATCCAAACACTTTTACTTCACCGGAATATATATGTCTGCGTAATAATTTAAGGAACATATTCTTAATGAACTGGACCAACTGTGCTGAAATTTTACCTGAGTTTTAGCAAATGTGAATTTTATACAAGAATTTCCGTCCAGAACTAAACGAGCCTACTTTCCCATATTTCAATATGAACTTTCTAGTATCTGGTCAAAATTCTCAAAATTAGCTAAAATCGCAAATTATTTATACCATTTTTAAAAATATTTTTAGCCGATTTCTAGAAATAAAATATACCTAGCTCATCTAAAGAATTAAATGCGCAAAAAGTCAATAAACGAACAAATAAAGTAGCAGCACCTTTTAGGCAAATCAGCAAATACATTTTATTCCATTAAAAAAACATTTAGCCAGTTTTGCCAAAAAAATAATTTTAAAAATGAAGTAATGTAATTTCATAAAAAAAAATAAAAACAATAAAATGTCAATTAAAGAAATAATTTTCATTGTCGAAAAAAAAATCTCTGCGCATATCTTTAAGTAGAAACATATAGGACTCCGAATTTCTTCACCAAAAACTAAATACATAAATTAAAACTGAAAGAATGGGTGAAAATAAAGTCAAATCTTATTAACAATAATTATTTCACAGTAAAAACCATGGCTGCGGAGTCGGAGTCAATCTCATGTTTGGGAGTCGAAGGTTTTTAACTCAAAGACTCGGAGTTGGAATCGGTCATTTCCATTAGAGTTCGCAAGTCTGCCATTGTTTTCGGAGTCGGAGTCAGACTTATTTTGAGGTAAAGGAGTCGCAGTCAATCATTTTTCATCCGTATATAAATTTTTGTCAAAGCTACGAAGTCGGAGTTCGACTAATTGTATTGCACAGGAGTCGGAGTAGGAGTCAGATACCTCAAAATTATCGGAGTCGTGAGTTTGTCGTCAAGAGCTATTTCCAACAAAATTTGTTTGAAGTAAATCCGCCTTCAAGAGCGGAATCTACATCGACATTCAGTTTCCCCGAAAGTGCTAATATTAAGGGAGTTCAAGTGTTCAAAATTGAACGGAAAATTGTTCAAATCAGAAAGTTATATTATATCCATGTTTTTCATCAAAAACTTTTTCCTACAAGTTTTTTTGATGCAAATTCGTCTCTAAAATCGTAATTGCCTTGAACTTCCCCGTAGGTGCTAATAATAAGTTTCGTTGAACTGTTCAAAATTGAACGAAAAATAGTTTAAATCGAAATGTGAAATATAAGAATTAGGTTTACTCGCCGAGATCTTCTGAAGAAATAAAAGTTTGTTCGAATCGGACTATTCACTCAAAAGTTAATTAGGGAGGGGGAGCTGACATACAGACCGACAGACATTTCCTCCTTTACTTTTACTTTACAAGATTACTTTTTTAAACGAGCTGATGTGTGCATCACATGACTTCCTTTTACTCCAATTTAATGTCATTTTCTCATTATTGGCAGTTTTAATATGAGTCAATGGTTTACTCTCTAAATATCTCCAACAGTGGCCAAATTAAGAGCAGATTTTTAAAAAAATCGCCAAATTTGTCTCCAAGTTGGCGACAAAACTTGGGGAACAAAAGACTGGCGATATATCGATAAGTGCCCGCCAAATTATAACCTTACTTGAGTTTACATCGAAATTAACAATGATTTCCCCCCAAAAAGGGGCAAAAGACCCCCTTTGGAGCATCCGAATGCAACCAAAAAGGAAGGTGCACAACTAGACCCCAATAGGAATCTACGTACCAAATTTCAACTTTCTAGGACATTCCGTTCTTGAGTTATGTGACATACATACACACATACAGACATACGAGCATACGCACATACGCACATACATACGTACATACAGACGTTACGAGAAAACTCATTGTAATTAACTCGGGAAACGTCAAATTGGATATTTCGGGCGTCTATACGTTCTTAGGTTTATATGCACGTGTGGTCGGGTCGAAAAAAAAATCAACATTCATTCGGGGGAGAGCAAAATGGAAATTAAGGTCGATTTTAAGTGAAAATTTTTTTGCGAATACAATACTTCCTTTTTTACAAAGGGAAGTAAAGACAGTCAAACTTCTTTTGAATGCTCTTAAAATTTTACATTTGGAGCCTTACTTAAATCTCTTTCAATACCAAAGTAAAATAACTATAGAGCTCTTTTAGTTTAGATCTTGAATGTAAAGTTCCGTAACTACATCCTCACTATTTACTTACTTATGCACACTCCTTAGTTTGCTACCACAGGCGTGAATAATTGGATTCTCTCCAGAAGATTACCATATTCGAATGGGTGGGGAGTCACGCCGCCTAAGGTCACTATATAAGTTAGGCTGATTCATCCGCCATTTTGGTTCTAAACGAGATCGCAGGATGCCACTAGCGTAAGTACAGTATAATGGTGGTAGAAAAACAATTACATCACCTGCGCCGCAAAGGAGAGGAATATCATCCCGACTGCATTCAACGCATAGTCAAGCATCCCGTATCCCATATGATTTGAGGATGTATTTCTGATCAAGAAGTTGGCGGGGTTCACTTTGTGCAAGGAACAGTAAGCGCTCAGGTGTATGTTGGCATTTTGGAGGAGAAATTGCTTCCTGCCGGGATCACTTTACTTCAGTTCAAAACGTTATTTTCAGGATGATTCTGCTTCGTGCCATAGGACAAAACTGGTAAGTAACAATTTAAAAACCTTTATCCTGCCATTAGACTTAAATTGGCATGGGGTTAAGTTTCTTTTTTTTCTTTAAACTCACCCGCAGGTTCAGAAATGGAAAAATCAGCATGGGGTCAGCAGTTTGCCTTGGCCCGGAAACAGCCCCGATCAACGTAAGCAATTATCGGATTCCTTTTGTTAAATGTTTATTTCATAAGTTTTGCAATATTTCACATCCATTCATCTTTAATCGGTCGACCAAAACTTCTCACATAATCCTATTGTTGTGAAAATGCGAGGGTGATTCAATTTTGTTCACCAGCACTGTGTCTTAGAACCAAAATGTCGGACAAGTCGTCCTGTCTTCTGAAAGGGTTCTAACGCCGCCATTGTTCATGAGCGTGTAATAGCATTGTTGATGTCATGAAAAGCGAGAGAATAGGATCAGCACTAAAGTATAAGCTTTAACAAGAGCACTATTATGTATGCGATTTAGTACCGCAGCCTCCGAGAGATTTAGCTTTTAACATTTTAATCTACGGGATTACTTGTAAGTCTTCCTTACACTTGCGGTATTCGATATTATTCAGAAGGAATAATAATTCTCTTGGGCACTTTAACATACTTCATCGACCACACATTAGTGGGGGAAATTACTGGTTAAAACTGCTATCCATATAATTATTGTTGGTGCAAATCAAACCACTAAGATTTATACAGCAAAGAAACTTCTCATTTCTGAGAAGACAAGAAATGAATAATATTTTTAAATATAGTAAGGGCCATTCCACGAAAATACGGACATTCATTTCGTCGAGCAGGGGACAGCATTTACATCTCTTTAAAAACAATATTTTAAAAGGATAAAAACCAGTTTTAATGCTAGAGAATGTGCTTTCTTCAGATTTTTTTTTTTTTTTTTGCAGATCTAGCATATAAAACCGTAATGTAAAATAAATGGTAACCTGTAAATCATTCTTTAAACTAAGCATAAGAGAGATCAGGTATAAATCAATCTATTTTTGCATTTTGATTTTTCAAACTTTTGTTATTAATGTTGCGTACCAAACTAAAATTTCATGAACAATACTATGTATAGTTTTTTTGTTGCAGAATAACTTAAAAACCTTTGCTGAGACAATATTATTCATATAAAATATTCTATATTTATTAATAAATTTATTTATTTATATTTAAAATGTGTCAGGTTAATCCAACGTGGATCAAGTTAATCAGCAAGCAATAAAACGAAGTTTTTGAGACAGTTTTTTTTTTTTTTTAATGAAGAGATTTTTAAAAAATGGTTGATAATTTATTCTGTGTTAAATGATAAACGTAAATATAATTTACAAAAAATGCAAGGATAAATATGGATATCGTATCCGAAATACGATCTTGAATTAATTTAAGAGGAAATTTCTTTCTTTGAGTCATTTTCCTCTTTTCTAAGCATTTGTAGAACATGCAAAAAAAACTATTCCACGGGTTTCAAAATTCTTAAAGTTCATTTCAGTTTTATGCTGTGTGATATACAGAGTCCATTACGAAAGTAATGAGCATTTAGTGGCAAAATTTATTTATTGATCGTAATTTGTACAATGCAAATTTATGTACAATTTACAATTTTACATCAAATGTACAATTTATTGCTGCAAATGTATTGATGCAGGAGGAATGCATTTTGAAGAATTTCAATATTCTTTAAAATGCATTCCTCCTGCATAAATACATTTGCGGAGACGTGTTTGCCACGCCTTAAAGGCACTCGGAAACTCCTCGACGGGAATGCCTCTTAGTAACGTTGTAATATGGTGTTGGATGTTTTCCACGGTTTCCTAATGTTTTTCTTTCATCTCTCTCTTGAGTCGTGGAAACAAAAAGAAGTCACATGGAGAAAAGTCGGGACCGTAAGAGGGTGAGGAGTGTTTTTAAACACTCCATACGACAGTTGAAAACACACCATAAAAATTACTTTGGTGTCCAGCAACCTATTTCCGTAGAACGTGAAACAGAAGAAAGTTTTGCCCACGTAAGTAGGTCAAAACAGCATAAGGTCTTTCTTATTAGATTCACAATTTTGAGCACATACGCACTCGAGAATCAAAGCAATTGTAACTACTGGACCGAGCATCAACTCCGGACTCGCTTCTCCAATTGAAATTCATTGTCTAAGATTACTTTTCAAAAAGAAATGGAAAAAGCATTTTTATTAAGACCACATTCACAAACAGTATTAGCAGAGAGTTACCGTAAGAATAAAAAGAACATAAAAATAACGTAAAAATGTTGAGAAATTTACTTTAAAAAGAGTGAATGTCGATTAAATATCATTGGAAGTTTAAAAATTTAATTTATATATGTATGTTGACATAATGACATTGAACAATATGATTTACAGTGGCGGTAAAAAAAAATTGCATCACCCGCTCCGAAAAGTAGAGGAATATCATCCCGACTGCATTTTTTTTTTTTTTACCGACACTGTAAGAGTTAAAGTAAGAATAAAGAAAACATAATTGTAACATAAGAATTTTGAAAAGAAATACTTGAAAAGTGAAAAGTATATTTGAAAGTGAATGTCGAATAAAAAAATATCATAAGAACTTCACAATTTTTTAAAAACTAGATTTTCATTATGAAATCATTTTACGTAGTAGTTGCTGTTATTACTGATCCTTGGTGATCTAGCAACAACTACTGTCCGACCACGGATTGTATGGAATTTTCAAACGTTCCGATAAGACGAATCTATCTGAATGAGGGAGGAAATTAAAACTTTGATGCCGGTATTCCGCTCATTTGAATGAGACTCTGCTTCTGCAAAAGCTGGCATCGCTAAAAAAAATAGATTTGCCCATTTCCGGCTGTAAAACGGATGTTTGTATTTCCATACAATCCGTGGTCAGACAGTAGATTTGATCCAAGAGTCCATATATTCCAGCAAAGTTGATCACTAAAAGAAGAGATGATTTTTGGTGTCCTTCATCTACGACTCAAGCAGTCTAGGATATGTTCGGGAGAGGCTGGTTTTAGATGACACTAGTTGCAAGTTAAAAAACTTTTGCTGCCGGGGTAGAGGTAAATCCGTTATGAAGGACACTCTTCAGCCTAGACATTGCTGTGATATCTGGTCGACCGCCCTGTAGTTCAATAATGCAGTCTGTAAATAGTAAAAAGCTATGTTACAAATTGAAAATTTGGTATCCTATTTGTTTATTTATTTATTTAAATATGGCCATAAACTACACGTACGTATCAATTTTGATGTTTGTATGATAACAGAATATATGCATTATTTTCAGCATTTCAGAACCAAGGTACTTAAAGGAATGAAAAAAAAACCGTATCGTTTGATGCTAGGACATGAAAACCTAAAATGCAAGTTTGTTTATGTCATAAATGTTATATAAATAACATTTAAGTTTTATTGTTTTTTTAAATGAAAGCGTGAGCATTAAACGTCATTTAGTATAATTAATGCAACAGCGTTTAAAAATTCATTTTTTAACTAAAGATTTGCATAGCTTCCAGTATGATTGAAAATTTAGTGTTTATCCTTAAAAGCTCTTGCCGTACAACACTTTTATATTATTCCAGTTTTTTTTTATTCATTTTTGTACACTATTTATCCTTTCAAAATGAAAATTATTTTTGCTCTCGCAATCTTTCGTTTTTGCATCCATATTTGTTTTTTTTTTTTTTTTCAAAAGAAAGATGAAAACATCAAGCAAATGACAAAGTAAAAAGCTCAAACGAACATCTAAATTACTTTTCAATGAAACATGCTCATTTTTTTCTCAATACACTATACCAGCATCGCGTTCTGTCGTTCGTTTTCAACAAAAAGTAATAGCTTCTATTTCGAACGAGGAACAAAGAGAGCATCGATATTCTTTGTCATATCATTGATCACATAAATAGCTTTGTGGCAACGCAAAACCCTCGCAAAAGTATTGTTTTTTTCTTTGAAGTGGCAACAGTTTTATCTTCAGTTATCAGTTGTCAGTTCAATATCCAGCTTTTCGCAACATCTACGAGTTTGCATAAAAGATAAAATAAACAAAAAACATATATATATGATGGTGTAGACTACCTATTGCTTTTCATTGTTTCCTTGGCAGTAAATTATTTGATTATTTACGTTTTATATATTTATGTATTTATTTTTGCACTAATTTAAATAATTATTATTTCTTTTAACTACACTTACATTTTTCACTTCCGTACCCGTTAGAGATAGAGCAATAAATTAATTTTTATTTATTTTCAAAATCGTCATTTCCACATAATCCTACTTTTTTTTTTTTTTTCATATTCTGCTCAAATGTATAAGAAACTACGATTTTAACTAACAAAGTTTAGTATTTGATTATTAGCCAATGTCAGTTCAGTAATACAAATCATCCAAAAAGAAATTTTCAATATCAGATATTGTTCTTGTGTGTGTGTGTGTGTGTGTGTGTGTTTTTGTGGGTCCAGATTTATACTGTTAAAAAATCTAAATACATAGAGTAACATTTGTCGCAGAGAAAAAAATAAGAAAAACACCGAAACTGTCATTTTTTCAATCTATAAAATATATTTTTTCTTATTGGAAGGGTTTTAATTAAATAATTCAGAAAAGAAAAAAAAACATTTTAAAGACATTTGCATATATGTTATTCATTTTTTAAATTTGTTATTTGCATTTTAAAACTTTTTCTTGCATGACTAGTTTCGTTCAAAAATTATTAAATTGCATAGCTTTTAAAGGCATCATTTTACAGAAATACAGTATATTTTAAATGATTCATATTGTATGGTAGCACAAGAGATATAAAGACTTGATACACAAAATAAGAAAATACACATTGTTCATTAAAACGAAATTGTAATGTTAATCGTATGACTTGCAATATTTTTTAAGACATCGCCACTAAGTAATTTTTCGATTAATCTTTATTTTCAGTTCATGTTCTTAAGTGTACGGTACATGCAAATAAATATGTAAGCACTTAAATATAAGTATTCCTTAGACAGTTTGAGTGCTAGTAATACCATGTTTTTAAAATTCCCCTTTCGCTTCATTTTGATATTATTCGATAGTTTAAGGTGTTACAGTTCTTTCCTTACAACAATATACGATGGTTGTTGGAAAATTATATGCCCCTATTATTATTAGTTTATAAAAAACTGATGAACCGCGCGCCATTGTGTGAGTCGACATTGAACCTTTCTGCGCATGTGTGATGTTATTCTCGCCCGTCAGTGACTGTAGTCGCTGGCAAAGAGTTTGACTGACGCAAAGCGTAGTACCCTCGTCAGAGTTTTTTTTGTAATTTTAAGTACAACAGGTACAGAACTAACCTCTCAATCACCTCTTGAGTTTAGAGAAAAGCCAGAAGTCACAAGAACCAAATCAAGACAGTTTTGCAATTGTCTGATTAAGGAAATAGCTTTGTAAGTTGACTTTATTATCACTATAAGTACACATATGAATGTATAATATAGTTCCTCAATATAATTCAATATTTTCTTCAAAGTCATGAAAAAATAATATTTTGTTCTGCGCAAGATTCTAAATTAAATAAGGAGGTTATATTTTCCAAAATTCTCATAAACTACAGCCAACTGTCACAGTAAGATGATATATCTCGTTTTCTTGGCTCATAAAGTGGTAACTATTTTTTATAACTCTAAATAATAAATTTTTGTATAAAAATCATAATTGTGAAAATATTTTTCTATTAGAAATACTGAAATTGAGGTATAAGTCCTACAATAAATGCCACAAAATATGTACACAAAATTTCAGAAGAATAGGACAATAATTTGTTTAAATACGATGCAAATAATTATAAATTTTAAGTTTTGAATAAAACGCGTTTAATGTTAAAGTGCACAAAGGTCCCACCTGCAAAAAGACCCTACTATTTTATTAATAACTTTGGGAGTATTTTGACGATCATTAAAAGTTTGGTACCAAACTATTCAGAAAATCAAGGACAATAACATATATATATATATATATATATATATATATATATATATATATATATATATATATATATATATATGTGTGTATATATATATATATATATATATATATATATATATATATATATATATATATATATATATATATATATATATATATATATATATATATATATATATATATATATATATATATATATATATATATATATATATATATATATATATATATATATATGTGTGTGTATATATATATATATATATATATATATACAGTGGCTCCCAAAAGTCTTCGTACACCTACGACTTTCAACGAAATAGGCCACAATCCATTGGTTAGAATTAATATTTCGGAATAGGTATTTAATTATAAGATCTATGATCAGTTTTTAACAAAACTACATGAAAAGTTTTTAAAAAATATTAAAACTTAATTTTTTAAAAATCAAAAACCAAAAAGTGCCCGAAATTTTATTTCACAAAAGTCTTCGTACACTTCATAAAATGTCTATTATGGGTTTGAATAATCTAATTTTTGATTAAGTTATTAATTAGTAGAATATCATACAGTATTCATAACACCTTTTAAACGTCTGGGAATAGATTTCATTCTTTTTCTTTCTTTTTTTTGCGTAATTTCTGAGTAAGTGTTCAACCACACTTCGAGTCTTACTGTTTCTAGCTCTATTTTCGTTTTAAAGCCCTATTTTCGTAATGTAGCCTCCAGATATCTCTAAATACGTTACATTCAATTAAAATCTGGAGATTGAGTGGGTATTTTCTAAATTTTAGGACATTTTTCGAGGCACTAGACGCTACCATTGAAAACCGTGTGCTTCTTATCATTATCTGGATAAGAAACAAATTTGTTTCCAGTAACCAAAATTTTGGCTAAGATTTCAAAATTGGTTTTTGAAATATTTAAAAGAACAGCATGATTCATTATTTCATCAAAAAATTACAAACTACCAAGTCCTGATGCTGATATGCACCTTCAAACTAGAACACCTCCACCGTCCTGATTAACTGATCGAAATAAGTTCTTAAAATTAAGTTCCTAATTTTTTTTCTACTTACAGTTATGCAACAATTTAACCAAAAATGTTGAATTAATTTTTTTCTGTAAGTAAGACGAAATTGTAAAACGTTTTTAGCTTATTTATCATTGATTTTGCGACGAAAAGCGTAAGCTTTCTGTTTTTCGCACGACCAAGAAAATTTCTGCGGGAAGAATTCCCATTTAATCCAGCTGATCAGAGAACTTGGCGAACAATTTTAGGTGAAAATTAAATGTAAAATGTTTCATTCAACTCTGCAGAAACTTTTACAGCACTCAAATGTGTATTTTGCATAATTTTTTTAACTTTAAATCTCCGATCACGTTTTGTCAACTTTGCCAAATGACCTTTTCTTACCTTGTTTTCGGTCCGATTCCTTTCTTTAAAGCATTTTATCAAGCACTTTACAATACTAACAAATAAATTAACGAATTTAGAGACATTTTAAACCAATTTACCACTACTGTGGGGAAAAAATTCAAATTTTGAATGGTGTTTGCGGTTTTTTACGAATACCAGCTATTTTACAGTAATAAGCACAATATTAAGGAATAAATAAACAAAAAATTAAAGCCAATTGACTTATAAGGGTCAACACAATGCAAAAATATTAATAAAACGGCATATATGATAATTTTAATCATGAATTTATTCGAAAATATTCGAGTGTACGATGACTTTTGTAGCGTGTTATTTCTCTGTTTCTTCGTTTTCTGACTCATTTCAAAAAGAAGATGCGTCAATATTTTGAAAAAACCAATGGGTTGTATTTAGAATGACATAGGAATGATGTGAAAAAATATTTGACTTCATATTCGAATTCAGTTTCGAGTTATTTTGGTTTTACTAAAAAATTTCAAAGTGTACGAACACTTTTGGGAGCCACTGTATATATATCTATTTTCAAAACATCGGATTTTTTGAGATTAAAAAGTCCTGAGACCCCTTTAATTCAGGACTTTTACTGGAATTGCGAGTATTATTTTTAAGGAGCGTTGTTTAGGGTTTTGCAGGACTGTTGATCTTATTTTGATGCAAACGAGGGAAATTGTCTCTATTTTAAATGACGTTTAATGAACACTGCCTATTGGACCTGAGGCGGAGAATTTTAGAATGCGCTCGAAATAATTTGAGAACCGGTGCCCCTTTCAGAACGGTGATTTTCTTATACTGATGTCCTCATTCTTGTGGGAATTTTTAGTCGTGGGGTTTTGGATACTATTGTCTTCATTAATATTGTTACAAATTCTGTAAATAGTAATTATTTTTATCATTATTTTGTTGTAATCTGGCTAAATTTGGCGTTAATTTCCATTATTCTTCATCTAAAAATGTTTCTAGTAACTTAACTTGTAAATAGTTTCTTGTAATGAATATACACCCCCTTACATTCGAATGAAGTATATGGTCCCTCCCTTTCTGCACACTAAGATTTGTGAATGAAATAAAAAGAAAACATCAAGAAGGATTTCCAATTTTGTCGAAACTTCTCTAATATTTATAAATAGCCTCCGTGCGTGATAAAAAGTCAGACTGGTGTGAGCCGTCGCGCTGAGAGCATGTATTTGCCTCTGTGTGTATTAGCCTTTAGCTGTGTTTTTGCGTATTTTGAAGTAAATACGTGTGTGACCGTTGAGTTTACGGTGCTTAATTGTTATTTGCTTAATTGCTGATGACTAATTTAGCAGTTGTAACTACATTTCCTGTACATAGCTGTAAATAAATCTCCTGTGCTTTCTCAAGAACTGTGTCGTCATTTAAAGAAAATTTGAAGCTTCACCGGAACTCGTAACAATATGCTAATTTCGACTGTTACCTTGACGTTTTATCTAACCTGAGAAAACCTGACAATTTTTCGTGAACATTTTACAGACTTTATTGTTTGTAACTATTATATTTGTCTAAGACTATTATATTTATTTTATGTTTTATAAAACTCTTCGAAAATTGTTAGCTTAAATTTAAATTTAAAGTTTTGTCACAAAAATATGCTCATTTTAACTAGTCGCTTTGGAGAGGTCGGGCAAGGATGTTTAATGTAGACCTAAATAACAAATGCCAGAAAGGAAAAAAAAAATGATTTCATTAATTTACAAATTGTTACAACTCATTCCTTGAATGTAATACTTTCTTCGTCAAATATATTTTCAACAGTTTCCAGTAATCTAAGAAATTTTTAACATACGTAATTTTATGTTAAGTTAAAAGTAACGCCATAAGTAATGTTGCAGGGAACTAGCAAATGCTCAAAAATGCTACACACAGCATACGTGTTATTATTTCTTAAATGAAAGCAATTTTAGTCACAGTTGAGCTCCAAATTTGAGTGTTGTCTAAACTATTTTAAAAAGTAAGTAATTACAAAATAAATACGCCCTACCACCTAAAAGAAATTTGCGAGAAAGAGCAATAATGAGCAAAGAGAGGGAAAATACAAGATGATAGTACTAATGTAAACCATAATACCCAGCAAAAAATTAAAAACATTTAGCATTTAATCTTTTAGATATTTTTTCTTAGTTTCTATTTTTTTTTTTTTGGGAAAAAAACATACCTGAAGCAAGTGTTAAATACTATAACTTATTTTTGAACATCTTGCGTAATAAAGTTTTTAATCAATTTTCTATTCTGAAATTCTGAAAAATAGCTTGTTGGTACATTTGGGTATTTTCAAAACTTCTGTACTAAATAACTTCAGGTTTTTCGAACTTAAACGCGAGTTATGTTACTGTAAAATAACTTTACTACGCGCAACTGTTTCCTAAAGTGTTTTACGAACTAATGAAAGTCGTAAAAACTCAAGGAAAAACAATTTTCCTCAGCTTCTACAATTTCTGCTTTTATTCTCTTCTTTATAAGACTGTAAAAACAGGTTTCAGGTTTTAAGTTATTTATTTAACTACATTAACTGGGTAAATAGCTTTTGCATTAGAGATAGGATATTTTCTCCAACTAAGGAAACCAGCATTTTTTTTTCTTCTTTTGACAGTTTATGACAATGCATGATGAGAACTGTTTTATAGGACAGGCTGTTAGTGTTTATTGCAATATTTTTTTGTTAGTTAATATTTTACGTATTTTATATTTGTGAATGGTTGTATTAGATGATACATACACACAGACATAATATCAAAAACAATGAGATATTTAATTATTCATAACAGGAACCGTAAAGCATGCAATTTTTAATAATATAGACCAGCCCCCGCTATAGTGAACTGTGTGCAGAACCGGCAAAATGCTAAATCAGACCGATGGATGGTTCGTTATATCAAGGTGTATATATATATATATATATATAATATATATATATACATATGTATATATATATATATATATATATATATATATATATATATATATATATATATATATATATATATATATATATGTATATATATATATATATATATATATATATATATATATATATATATATATATATATATATATATATATATATATATATATATATATATATATATATATATATATATATATATATATATATATATATATATATATATAAAATACATAGAGCTTAACTGATTTTTTTCACTAAACTGAAACTGAGCTGGCCGGTTTTCGCATTACACGAAAAGTATCAAAGAAAGTTTTAAATGAACCTCTGCTATTTCCGTAATGATTAAATTATTTAAACTTCTAATATATTCTCGCAGTATTCGGACTGAAATTAATGAGCATGGGACTGCTTTTAAAGAGATGCGAGAGAGAAACGCCGTTCTCTCACTCCATATTTCCCGAAACTTCTAACGAGTTATACATTCCTAAACAGGAAACCTTCAGAAGTTTACGTTACTAATAATGAGTTCCTAACGAAGCTACTTAAGTCCATTATTTCCCACATGAATATTGTGAAACTTGTTGAAAAGGTAAATAGACATTCCGTTCATGTGTGCAGTGTACTCATTTTACAATGTCTCATTGTAAAATTTTTCTTTTGATCAAGTAAATTGAATTTACCTTTTCAAACATTAATTTCAATGGACTTTCTGAAATGGACTTTAAGAAACTGTATTCTCTCTTTCGTAAGTTTCAAATTTCATTCCTGTTTTTACAAATTCACTTCAGTGATTTATTTTTATTTGTCAAAAAAAAAAAAAAACACTTATCAGTATGGGTACACGCTTTGAAAGTTATTTGGATGTTATGACGGTAAGATTCTTTGACAGCAGATGCAGAATATTTTTTAAAAGTGAACCAAAAATTTAAAAAAATATTCGTAATAGATAAGAGAAAAAAAATTAACCAGTTAAAATAAATTAGCTATACGTAAAAAGTATATATTGTTCTAGATCTAGCTGAAATTCAAACCTCTCTGGTGGGTGTAAATTTCTTCGTAAAATTGAGACTTGCAATTTATGTCAATATTTATTCTAAATGCCTAATACTGAACTAAATATTTCCAGAATTCTATGATTGCCAACCCGTACCTTTCGCTATCAAGCTGTCACAGTATTAATGCATAACTTTGACTATCCCTGGAAGATTACTTTATTCCAAGAGTTGGCAATGGACATAGCCAGAATAGTCCTAATGTGCCAAAGCATTTGATTTCTTTATGGTATACGGCACCAATAATGAATTGGACACATTGGTTTAAGCAATTATTATTCTGGAATATCACAGGATGGTTGTCATTGATAGGAATGTGAAGCATAGTATTTTGGTACTACAGTTTGGTACTACAGTAAATAAAGAGAAGTAGTAGTCATATACTTAATTTTATTCGGAAATTAAGAAATCATACGTTATTTTCCGTTTTATTTATTTAAAATATTTACAACGTTATAATTATCAAATGGAACATATATCAAGGTAGCTGTTATTATTTTTTTTTAAGAAAACGACTTAGCCGTTACGTATTAAGATGCGAAGATCGTCCAGGATTTTATTTTGCGTTCTCGAGAATCACCGATAAAATTGTAGAACAAGTGTTGGAGGTGTAGGAGCACCAGTACGCAGTTGAATATTAATATTCACCAATTCAAACAATTGTTGATCACACTCAAATTCGTAGATTATTGTTGTTTTTTATTTATTTATTTAACCCCACCAATCACCACCGTACCAACTCCTGTCAGGGTTTAACCGGATGTGGTGACTAGGGGGAACAGAACAGTACACGAGTGACACTCGCTGGAACAATTGTGATATTTACAGGAACCAATATAAAATCATAAACAATAAAAAGATTAAAGTATACAAGTGAAGAAGCTAAATAAGACTGGGCTGGCTGGTAAATACAATGTAAACGGCAATTTTGAAAGTTTTTAGGATGGATATTTTAAGTCATCCGCTTGAGATATGAGTAGTAACATTATTTTATGGATATTCTTGCGTGTAACTGGATAGAAAATAGAATATGTGTAAGATTTTTGGAAAAAGAAAAGTTGGAATTGTAAGTGCAATGGAAAGAGCTGGTTAAAGGACAGTTGAATGTGTAATGTTCAGGATTAGAGTCAATGTCAAAGATGAAACATTTTATTCTATAAACAACTTTGTTAAAAAAAAAGTTTGTTGTTATGAAACAAATAGTTTATAAAGATGCTGCATACAGAGATTGGTGTAAAATAGTCGGGAAATATGAAAATGTCGTATATGTACTTCAAGTTTTCGGTTTACTTTGTTGTTTTCGAGCATACGGTTCGTTCAAACTGCCCAATTCTATCAGTTGATCCTTTAACTCATTAAAAAAAAGTTTCTATAGAGAAAATCCGTTGTTCCCGTTTCTACTAACCTTTTGCTTTTATGTATGTTTCTGAGAATGGATAGATTCAACTTTTGCTGAGTAACGCGTACCAAGGATATCCTTTTATTGAATAACTTTAGATTATATCCACTAGAACAACCATCTTGTAAAGTGAATCTTTGAAATAAGTGTAAAAACGTAGTCGGCTAAAAAGCGACCAAATTTTAATCAACTGCAATTCATTTGGCGTAGATTCTGTGCGTTTATGTTGATTTCCAAAGCATACTAGAAGACTAAATTGGTTTAAACTGAATTCAGTGAAGTCATGTTTTAGCGACAACTGGAAAATTTATCGTCGAACTTTTGGTCTACTAGCTTTTGTCGCCAAATTGTCAATGTATTGCCAAGTTGAGAGCAAATTTGGCGACAAAAATGATTTTTTAATCTGGTTTCTATTTGGCACTGTTGGAGATTATTCAGATATGAATAATGTTAAAATTTTTCGATTATTTGGAAAATTATTTTGTGTAAAACGTTTATTTTCTTTTGCATCGGCTCTCGGTAATTTAGGGGTTCAAGTATTAAAAACTGCTTAATTGGTCACTTTAGGTACTATTGTACTGTGTCTTTTATATTCGCTCTATACAGCTTTTGTTTCAGACTACATATACTAACAGAAAAAAAACATCACTTTTATTAAACTTTACATTCGAAAGGACCATCCTCTTTGTTTACCACCCTTATCGCTTTATAAGCGCAAGAAAATGCTTAAAAAGAAATTTACTTAGAAGGTATTGCTTCTAAGGGGGCTGGCTACACGAGAACACGCATCCATTCTTTTGAGTTATTAAGAAAAATCCAAGATTTAACATGCGTAAGGGGGCCAACTTCGTATTTTTCTTTTGTGGAAACTTAGTTAATGACCCCGTATAATTAGTTGCTACGACATAGTTAACCAAAATCTAAGGTTACACTTCATACTTAATGTAATATGTATGCTCAAGTTCTGACACAGAGTGTCTCTGTGGGGTTTAACTGATTCTATCCAGATTTGTGCATTGAAATAAATATTTAAAAAAAAATGAACACTCGTAGGAGAAAGGAAGAAAATTAAAAAAGAGAAGTAGAATAATGATTAAGCAATGAAACATTATTTTAATTTAGAAGAAACTATTTAGTTGTAATATTTGAAGTCAAATTTTTCTTAATGTCTGTATACAGCTCCTAAACCACTGTCTGTTGGATAAATAACATTTATAATTTTAGTTATCAGTCTATTCCAGCTAATAACGAGGAAAATACATTTTGTAATAATAGCAAGATATCTCAGGAGTTTATACACATGGGTGCTGTGACAATCATGATTTGCCACACCTGTCCCCAACTGCATTTTCATCCTCCACGCACGTGATAACTCTATCCCACCAAGCTGCTTTTTCTACCTCGCGGTTTCGACCACCTGTAACTGCAACCGCATAGTGAATTGTGAGATTCCGGCGTGGTCTCAGTTTTTCCGTCTCTTCAGGATTTTCGTGGAATTTAGGAAGAATGTAGTTTGCAAGGTTTTCCACGACTCCCCGGCACTTTTCAGTGTTCGGGGGTCATGCACACAGTTTGGTGACTCTTTCACGTCTGCAATGGTTTAGCTAGGAAAAACGAATTGTTGAAGAGACGACTCACTTTTAGTGTATTATTGAAGCCTGCTATTTTCCGGAGAAATCTCGGATGAAACCCTTCCCTGACCATGCTGTGAACTTTCTGTGAACTTTACTTTCTTCTGCTAGCCTAATCACCTGCTGATGTGAGCTTCAATTTGTCTTCGTATCCGGAGCCTTTTGCTATTACAAGTGAAAAAATGAAAAGCTAAAATTGACCAACGCGGATGACTTGAGACGGAAGCCGATTCGGATGAACTATGCAATTTTGAGTTCTCGGAAAACCCTTGGCCATCAGAAGAGCACAACTACCAAGATATGGAATCCCGAAGCATCCTATAAGTGTTCAGCATTATAGTGATGTAACTCGTGCAACAAGTTTTACCAACAAATAAATAAATCGTGTGCGGGGCGATTTACGTTTTCGATAAATAATTTTGTTGGTTTTTTATTCAAGATTGTGATTTACTGGTCCACGTGCTTCTGAGCTGAAAAAGGTCGTATGTTTTTCTTCTGTAATGTTCCATCATTTATCCTAGAATTTGTAAATAGTATACACCGTGTTATATTTATGCTTCATATATATTTTTTAAGCTTTTTTGCTGATCAGCAAGGTTTTTAATTTTTCTTAAAAATGACCATGACACAATTTGTTGTTAATGTACTTACACACTATATGTTTTAGATCACGTATATATGTTTTTTTATATTGTGACAATAAACCAGCCTTCATTCATCAAACTCTTATCTTTTGTATCTTCATAAATCTGCACCAAAACTTTATCATTGGTGCCGTTTGGTTTCGTGCCGGGTTATTGGCTATTTGAAACAATTTTTTTTCAAAAAAATTTGTTAGGAACAAAATGTTAATTTCAAAATACAAGTTTTTTCAATCATCCTACAAATATTTTTCCATATTGTGGTTAAAATGAACTTTTTCGTATATGCATTTATGCGAACTGTAAGGGGTAGCAGTAAAAAAAGGAAACAAAAAAAAATGTGTATTGAAGTGATATTGCATGGTATCACACAATGTATCTCATGGTAAATTTTGATCATATTGAATTGTTGAATGATGGTTATTTCAGATATGTTTTACAATCTTTCCTTCAGTATCATGAAAGGATAGTATAATTTTTTTGAATTTTATGTGATGCAAAATTTTGGGGGATTTGTTTTTCTATGTATGATTTCTTGTTAAATTGAATTTGTGTTTTCACCTGTATTTACATCATGGCAAACAAAAAGGGGAGTCATAAAAGTGTAACAAATATGTCGCTAGCATATAATATAGAAAAGTTTTCTGGAGAAGAAGGGGAAAATTTAGAATTTTTCTTAGAAAATATTGAACAAGTTGCACAGCTTGAAAATTGGTCTTCGGACAGAAAATTCCTCATTCTTAAGCTAAATTTAACAGGAAAAGCACTTCAATTCATAAGTAATGCCTCTAAAAATCTGAAGTTAGATAATTTTAAAAATCTCTCAAAGGCGCTTAAGGACAAATTTTCAAAAACATCAAATTTTTCTGAAATTATGACAAAATTCTCCAACCTTCATCAAAAGCCAAATCAGTCTGTTTCTGACCTGGTTGATGAAATATCAACAATTACTGCCCAGTATGTTGACTTAAATGATAATTCTTCATCAGAGACCATAATTTTGTCTGAGAAATTAAAGTCGCAAAAATTAATTGATGCTCTCCGACCAGATATTAAACTTGATATTATTAAGTCGGGTCTCACCAAATTTGATGAGGTAGCTAAGGCTGCAAAAAATATTGAATCTGCACTTAACAATACAGATTTAGTTTGCAACAATGTTTCAAAAAATTCTGAAATTGAAATGATTCTAAAAAACCAAATCGAAAATAACAAGGCAATTCAGGAGCTAACAAAAAAATTAGAAGACACTCAGAACAAGAATGTAAATAATGTCCAGGGATCTTTCTCTAGGGGTCGTCAATTTTTCAGACAAGGAAGTAGGCAGAGATCAAATGTGGACAGAATTTCCTGTGGGATCTGCCATAAAAGACATAGTACTGCTGATTGTTGGTATAACCCAAACAGGAGAAATCAAAATTCTTTCAAAGCAAAGAACAGGAACAATAGGGGGAAGAGATTTTATAACTCAAATTTTGCTAGGGAAAATTTTCATGGGAGCAATTCTAATTCTTTAAACTAGTTAGGGGTTCTTGTGATTCATTTTCAAACAATTTTTCCACAAGGACCCATGCTGATGATTTTGCGAACCAAAATTTTTCAAAACAAAATAAATTCAATGACCATCACAAAGTTGACAACATTATGACACAAGACCACCCACAGACTCCAAATGAGGTGATGGAGAAACATGTAATGTCATGTGAGGGGTCGAACTCTGATGCATTGCCCATTATTAATCTAAATTTTGGAAATTTTTTTGTGCCTGCTCTTATTGATACGGGTGCCAACTTATCGCTGGTTGAACCTAGTACACTAACTTTAATAAAAAATCACGCCAAAGTTAGTTATATTTCTAGATCCGTCAAAATTCACACCATTGACAATATTTCTGTACCATATTTATCTGCGGTTTCTTCTAAATTCAAGATCAACAATAAATGGTTCAGTAATGTTTTTTTTATCACTCAAAATAATTGGAAATATAAATACAAAATTATTCTCGGATATGACTTTATACAATCCAACCAAGTTCTTTTAGACATCCCAAATAAGCAATTAATTATGGGGAATGACAAATTTGACTTTTTCGAAGAATCTCCAAATAATAGTAATGCTTGCAATAACATTTTAAAAACTCCTTCTGAGGAAGTTGTTGCAAAAACTTTTGAAAAGATAACTTTGGAACCAAATTCTTCCAAAATTGTAGCACTTTCTGTTCCAAAATCTTTGTCGCTAAAGACTCATCTCATCTTAAACCCTCTTAAGAACAAATTGAATTACACAATTTCTGAATCTCTTCATACTGTCAATGATGGGAAAATAATCACAATAATTGAAAATAATTCTAATAAGACCATTGTCGTGAATAAGAATACAAAAATTGGAAATCTTGAAAATGTCGACTATGACAATATTTTTGCTTCTACTGAGCATAATTACCATGTAAACAGTCTAACCATGCAAGAGATAGTTGAATTAAGAAAAAAGGAACTCGATGAATCTGATTTCAAAATCGAACACCTTAAGGAACCTGATAGGAGTAATATTCTTAAATTACTTATGGAAAACAGTAGGGTGTTTTCAAAGTCTTACCAAACTCTTGGCTCGACTAATGCTGTCACACCTGAATTTAATTTGTTGCATAATTTTCCAATTCAATCAAAGCCATATCCGATTCCTAGCATTGCAAAGGATTTTGCCAAGCAGGAAATAAAAAATTTACTCGACTCTGAAATTATCATCCCAAGTTCTTCAAATTATTGTTTTCCGGTCATTTTTGTAAGAAAAAAACCATTTGAGGTCGATCCTAAAAAACAAAAATTCAGAATGGTAATAGATTATCGTCTCTTAAATTGCGTCACTCAGTCGTTCAAAATTTGTTTACCTTTGATTACAGACATTTTACACGACATAGCTGGAAAGGAATATTATTGTGTACTTGACTTAAAGTCGGCATTCTTCCAAATTCAACTTAGGGATGAAGATGTACACAAGCTTGCATTTTGTTGTGAATTAGGAAATTTTGCTCCTAAACGATTACCTTTTGGCAGTGTCAATTCAACGTCGTATTTTCATAGTTTGATTCTAAAATGCTTAGGAGATATCAAGGGTCCCAATGTACAGTTTTTTCTCGACGATATTATTGTTGCAGGGAATTCAATTCAGGAACTTTGTTCATGACTTCAAAAAGTTTTTGACAGACTTATTCAGTTTAATTTAACACTCGATCCTGCGAAATTACAACTTTGTAAACAGGAAATAACCTATCTGGGATTTAATGTACATAAAAATGGCTTTTCACCATCCTCTGATAATGTAACTAAATTGTTGGAATTACCTATTCCTAAAAATGTAAAACAGGTCCAAGCTTTTCTTGGAATGATCAATTATTTTCGTCACATGATTTATGACTTTGCTAAGATTGTCCATCCAATTGTAAAATTAACAAAAAAAAATTCTACATTTATATGGGATGATGAGTGTCAAGAAGCTTTTAATACCATTCAGCATGCTCTGCTTAAAAAACCTACTTTAAAAAATATTGTCGAATCAGAAACACTTTATCTTGTAACGGATGCTAGTAAAATTGCTCTGTGTGGAATTCTCATGCAAAAGCATGACAATAAATTTTTTCCAGTCGAATTCTATTCAAGACAACTTTTACCCTCAGAATCTAGATATCCTTCAATTAGAAGAGAATTGCTGGCTATTTATGATTCTGTTAAACATTTTCAACAACATCTTCTTGGGGGGAAATCTTTTGTAATATTAACTGATGCAAAACCTTTAACATATCATTTGAAATTGGATAAGCAACCTGAGATTGTTGCAAGATGGTTTATGTATTTGCAGCAATTTAACTACAGACTTGAACACATAATAGGCATAAAAAATCCTTCTGATTATCTTTCAAGAGTAATTAGTTCTAATTTGGTTGTAAACAACATTAATATCTTTGAGGCAAATCCTAATTTAACTTTGGAAAACATAGCCAAAAAACAAAGGGAGTCTAAAGATACTAAATGTATTATTGACAAACTAGATGCCAACGATGAATTTATTTGTAAGAAATTTTTTATTAATAAGGATAACAATGTACTTATGATCAGAATAAACCCAAAACACAAGCCACATAGAACTTTAGTCAGAATTTTCATGCCAGACTCTTTAATCTTAGAATGCCTTAAGTCTGCACATGCTTCACATTTTGGTATTACTAAAACATATGATTTTCTTAAGAAGACTTACTCCTGGTATGGGATGCTAAAAGACACAAAAAACTTTTGTAACAACTGTAGTGCTTGCATGGAAAATAAACCTAAAGCAAGATTGACAACAACAAAATTTATTCAAAAGAGAGATCTCACCTGTGGAGAAGTAATTGCAATTGATGTTGTGGGAAAACTACCTAGGTCACACGATCAAAAATTTTATATTTTAACAATCATTGATCATTTTTCCAGGTATTTGGAAGCTGTACCCTTAAACAACATTAAATCTTCCACCATAATTTCCACCTTGAATCAGTATTTCTCACGTTTTGGAATTCCAAAGACTCTGCTGTCTGACAATGCTCCTAACTTCAAGTCTTTGGAATTAGAACATTTTTTGAAATCACTCAATATTGAGCATAGAAATTCATCTATATACTATCCACAGAGTAACGGGGTTATTGAAAGGACTCACAGAATAATGAAAGAAAGCCTGTCTGCTATGTCCAACTCTGTTTGTGAGTGGTCTGATAGGTTACTTTTTTTTAAGCTTCATTATAATAGTTCCAAACATGCTGTCACTAAATTTAGTCCCGCTGAAATATTCTTTGGTAGGAATTTGAGCTTACCTTCTACACTGACTACTCAATCTAACGAAGGGGAAAGCCCATCTAAATATCTAAAATTGCTCAAAGAACATATTCTAGAGACTAGGGAAATGGTAAAATTTAATGAAAATGAGTATTTTTCTAAACATCTGAAATACATTAAGGGTCGTGCCATTCCTAACTTTGAAGTGGGAGATAAAGTATTTGTAGAAATACCTTCTCACACAAACACCTTTTGCGCAAAATATGATGGTCCTCATACAATTACTAGAAAATTGAGAAATGACAATTATCTCATTGAATTTCATGATGATAGCAGGGACTTGATTAAAAAATACCATGTTAGCAAACTGTTTTTACAAGTACCTCTAAATGCAAATTTGACAAATGCTCAAAATGAAAGTACTGGTGAAATATACAATGAAAATGATGCAAACAATGATGTCGCATAAATGGCAATTAGCAAATTAATGAATTAAAAAACTTCCACAAAAAAATGTTTTTGCTGCATAGTGAAATTTTTACTCATCTGTTTTGTCAATACATAGGTGATAAGTGCATAATTTTTTTTTTCTTCTCTTTTGATATCTTTTGGGAATGGTATTTTCTAGTGTTTTGAGAGCTCACAAAACGCAGTCGTTTTTTGTCTGGCTGGTCCGAATTTTCGATTGTAGAGAAAATTTCTTTTTCAAAAGTGTCAAAAATATTTTTTTTTTAATTTATCTTGTGTTCACATTTTTTAGTCGGTATCTTGCTTTCATGATCAACAGAGACAAAATTTTTTGTGAACTGCATTACTCCACCAAATATGAATACTGGCAAATAAACAAAAAATATATTTTTTCTCTATGTAAACATACAGAATTTTTTAGCTGCATTACATTTTGTTTGAACATCTGAAGTTTTAGTTTATGCGCATAATCAAAATATCATTTGCAATCATTGCATTAAGAAAGTTAAATCATAAAATGAATATGAAAATTATGATTTGCAAAAAAAAAAAAAAAAAAAATTTTTGTTCATGAGAAAATTCAATTGAAATTCACTACTTCATGTGTCAAAAGTCTGGCAAAATGCAAGTGATGGAAGATAATTAGAATTTGTCCAACATAGTACTGTATTAAAGAAAAAAAAAAAAAATTTTTGTTATGGGTGATTGAAAATTTTTTTTCCTTTTAACATATTTAATCGAAGTTCACGCTGGTTTTTTGTCTTTTTAGCCATTAAATAGATTTTTTACGAAGGTCTAAAGTGATTTCTGGTATTTGTATTACCTATGTTTTGTGTTTACGTATACATTTTTGCTGGTTTATTTGTGTATTGATTGTTCATCATGTTGTATTCTATATATACCAAATTTTCATGTTTTCATTTTCGGGTGATTATTCAAGAAATGTTTATTAAACCTTTTCCGTGAATTTTTCTTGGGGGGGAGGAATGTGACAATCATGATTTGCCACACCTGTCCCCAACTGCATTTTCATCCTCCACGCACGTGATAACTCTATCCCACCAAGCTGCTTTTTCTACCTCGCGGTTTCGACCACCTGTAACTGCAACCGCATAGTGAATTGTGAGATTCCGGCGTGGTCTCAGTTTTTCCGTCTCTTCAGGATTTTCGTGGAATTTAGGAAGAATGTAGTTTGCAAGGTTTTCCACGACTCCCCGGCACTTTTCAGTGTTCGGGGGTCATGCACACAGTTTGGTGACTCTTTCACGTCTGCAATGGTTTAGCTAGGAAAAACGAATTGTTGAAGAGACGACTCACTTTTAGTGTATTATTGAAGCCTGCTATTTTCCGGAGAAATCTCGGATGAAACCCTTCCCTGACCATGCTGTGAACTTTCTGTGAACTTTACTTTCTTCTGCTAGCCTAATCACCTGCTGATGTGAGCTTCAATTTGTCTTCGTATCCGGAGCCTTTTGCTATTACAAGTGAAAAAATGAAAAGCTAAAATTGACCAACGCGGATGACTTGAGACGGAAGCCGATTCGGATGAACTATGCAATTTTGAGTTCTCGGAAAACCCTTGGCCATCAGAAGAGCACAACTACCAAGATATGGAATCCCGAAGCATCCTATAAGTGTTCAGCATTATAGTGATGTAACTCGTGCAACAAGTTTTACCAACAAATAAATAAATCGTGTGCGGGGCGATTTACGTTTTCGATAAATAATTTTGTTGGTTTTTTATTCAAGATTGTGATTTACTGGTCCACGTGCTTCTGAGCTGAAAAAGGTCGTATGTTTTTCTTCTGTAATGTTCCATCATTTATCCTAGAATTTGTAAATAGTATACACCGTGTTATATTTATGCTTCATATATATTTTTAAGCTTTTTTGCTGATCAGCAAGGTTTTTAATTTTTCTTAAAAATGACCATGACACAATTTGTTGTTAATGTACTTACACACTATATGTTTTAGATCACGTATATATGTTTTTTTATATTGTGACAATAAACCAGCCTTCATTCATCAAACTCTTATCTTTTGTATCTTCATAAATCTGCACCAAAACTTTATCAGGTGCATAATGGATACAAAAAGGTGTCTTTTTTTTTACCTTTAAAATTTTTTATTGCAAACAAAACAAAACAAAAATTAATAACTTATTTTTAACAGTTGATAAAAGCAAAAAGAAAGAAAAAATCTTTTCATTTTTTAAAAACTTGATTACCACTAAAACCTTTCATGATCTATGAGCTAATATTTCGTGTGAAATTACTTTTGTTTGCGATAATTACAAACCTGAATCGTTTTTTTTCCTTTAAAAAGCCTTTCTTCCCAGAATGTCTTTTTAATTTACTACCTGTTATTACCAGACATTTTCTCCGATAAATAATCAGTGATGTGTAAAACATAGCATTCTTTAGATAGTTGGGGCGTTGGGGGAAAAAATGGGTGATGTTTACGAAAACCAAGAGCGCAAGAGTGAGGTAAGAATAAATTAGATTAGTTTTTTTTTCAACTTTTAAAATATGTCACGTGTCCAAAAAAAGTAACAATTCAGGAAATGTTTATATTCGAGACAAAAAAGTAATTTTTTTTTCACATCATTTTGTCACGAAAACATACAGTGCTGGCTAAAAACCTGGCATGCAAAATTCTTGTCATGGTTTTACTTGGCATGCTTACTAGTAATTTGGCGGAATACCGAATATTCGGGCCTGAGTTGTGGCCGAGTATTCGGTATTCGGCCACATCATTAGTGAGCATGTCAAGTATAATCATGACAATATGTTTACATGTTATGCTTTAGATTGCCAACCACATGTAAATATTTGTTTTCTCGGCACTCTACAATCATGGTATATTGCTTAATTAAGTTTTAGGGAGAGATTATGTTTAAAGCTATCATGCGTTTGTTCAAAATTTTACCTAAAGGGTCGTTCGTAAATAATGTCAAGCTTTAAGTGGGGAGTGGGTTCCTAAAATTGTGACAACAAAGGGGAGAGGGTAACAGGAAGTATGACATCACACCTTTTTGATAACACTATGATTATTGACAACTGCCTGGTATGCTACAATGGGTGGGAAAGAAGTAAAGGCGAGAAGGAGGGTCAAATTTGTTGAAAAAATAGAACATTCCATAGTCATTTTCGTCCACGAATATATTTACCCTGGTTCAAAAGGTCAAATAAATATTTTAAGTAACGTAATTTCCGGTTTCGAAATTTATGTGTATAAGATTTAGCAACACTTACTTAAAAAATGTTCTGCGAAGAAACCTTCTGACTGATGTTTTAATTTGTCAGAAGTGAATTTGTCAGAAACAAGATACAACTTACATATGCAAACCGGGCTTGCATCCTTAGTTTAAGTATCGAATAAATTAGTACATTTTTTTAGAATAAACCGCATTATCGTGGAACATACATATCTACCCTATGATTTTATTTTATACTAATCGCCTGCGGCAACCAGCTGGTCCGCCTTTTTCGCCAGGGGTGCCGCCTTCGGCGGCTGCTTAAACAATTTAGCGACGACATTAATCAATGTTTTTCTCTATAAATCAGTATTATCATTCGTTTTTTTACGCCAATGTTGCCGCCATCGGCGGCTGCTTAAATTTATTTCGTGGCGGTGTCAATCAATATATATCTATCTATATCATTAATAATTTGAATAAAATATTTTCTAGATCTGTCTCCAGTTTCGTCGTTTGGAATATTTTTAAAGGAGAGGGAGGGGAGACACAAACGACGTACTCTTCATGCAAATTTTGTCGAATAATAACAAAAAGCACTTCCACTTTTATTTGAAAGCATTGTTTTTTCAAAGTCATGGTGTATGTGGGGGAGGGAGGGGGCATTGACACCCAATGTGCAAGCAGCCAACTACGGCGGCTGTATGGCTAACTTGTCATTTACCTTTTTACTTCAAGTTTGCCGCCTTCGGCGGTTGTTTAAATAAATTTGGCAGCAGTATTAATCAATCCATCTCTATCTTTTTTTTGTGCCATTCACATTTTTACGCCAAGATTGACGCCTTCGGCGGCTATCTACCTTTACAATCCATGTCTACATTTTCTTATCCATCTCTATTTATTTTGACCTCCTCACCCATTTCCTAAAAAAAACAAAGAACACTCAAAAAACCGCTTTTTTTCATTTAAGTAGAGCAAAAAAAAAAAAAAAAAAAAGCTCAAATTCCCCGTAGTGTGCAAAAAGTAGCGTTTGACAAAGATAAAACAAATCTCGCTGTTTTTATTGAAAAAATACGCACAACTATGAAATGTAACGTAATATAGATACAGCGAAAGGTCTAGCTTGGGGGGGGGGCGGGATGGAAAAAGAAATAAATGCAATCCCTAAATAAAACAAAAAAAAGGGAAAGAAAAAAAGCAAGCGCTGCCGAAAAACACGTGGTCATCACGTCAGAAAATGAAGTAAGCCATATAGTAAAAAAAAAAAAAAAAGATTAAAATTGCTTGCGATTAAGATTCCATCGTAAATATCGAATCGAAGCCCAAATAGTGACGTCACAGGCATAAAAGATTGAAGAACGCTTTTTTCGACTGATGCGTGAAAGGACATGATGTGTTCAGCATTAAAAATATTGTAAAAGAAAAAACTATTGCGTATTTTTAAGAACTTTTTTCTTTTGAAGAGGGCGAAATGGTTTTGCTATTACCAACTTAAATTTCAGAAATGAGACTTTGATACTTCTCGCAGGATGATATTAGAAAAAAATAAAACCCAGGAAAACATGCAAATTAAAGGTTTTTTCAAAAATTCATAAAAAATACAAAAATTGCACTATCTTCAAAATTTTTTTGTTCATCATATTTAAAATAAATTTCCGACAAGTATGATGTAAGAAAAAAAAAAAGATTTTTTTTATCTAAATAGATAATTTAATTGTAATTTTTAAAATGTAAGAAGCAAAGGCGTAGTCTTTCTACTTTTACTCTAACGTAAATAAATACTGCCAAAATATTAACTAATATTTCAAAGCCAGTTTTATCATAAAATATGAACTGCTCGTTATTTTTTAAACGTAATTGAAAAAAAAAAGAAAAAAAAAAAACAATTTGCGATTACGAAATATTCGGGTTATTTTGCCCCACATTTCTCTATTGTAAATAAAACACGTTTAATAAAAATATTTCAATATCTCTTCCTACTCCCTTCTCATTCATCGCAGCTCAGCACTAAAATACGTCTTCCGCAAAGAAAGCGAACTGTTTAATAGTTACTGAAAATCTCTTAAACGTAACATGTCAGTTAGATATAATCAATCAATGACACTTCCTTTTTGGAGCTTACGCATTATTGGATTGAGATTTTTCAAGTAATGCGGTAAGCCTTCCTTAAAAGGATGGAAAACTCGATCAATTTCCTTTAGGTAAAGTTAAGAAAAAATACGCTTCGCTCTTTAGAAACTTTAGCTGTAAGTTTTATGGTGCATATATTTCATCAGTGAAATGTAGTTTTCTGAGGTATATTTTTTGGATCGCGTCAGTGCATCAATGAGTCACTTCGTTCTTTTATTCTTTCAAGTCATTTATTGTAGAATGCTTTCAACGATTAGAACTTTTACGCATCTTTCTTTAAAAAAAAGAAACACTTTATCAGTAATTGCTACTTAGCTTTAAGTTCACTGGAAGATTGTTTCATTTATGCGTAGGGGAAATGGGGGAACATGTACGCATGGGACAGATGTGATCATGGTAGGTTTTACTAGAAGAATTCTCAAGTAACAGCCAGTATTTAACCAAACTTTCAGAGCATGGAACCGATTTATATTCTTGATGTGATGACAGTTTCTTTGTTTTAGCAGATGCTGATGTACTTTTATCACTGTCTTCTTCGTGTAAAAACATATTTTAAACTAATTAATTAGCTAAATTTAATTATTGCAAATCATTATTAGAACATTCACGCAAATTTATGCCAGTTTAAATTTTGTAATTAAATTAAAAATTCTTTTTTTTTTTGGAAAATTAGTTCTAAGGTAGATGCCGGGGCACTTGTGAACGCGACAAGTATAGGCACATGTGAACAGCTCCCATATCCTCTCCACAAATATAAATATTAGTGTAGTCTTATTATAAGTGTTACAAAATATGTAGATATTTGTATCTATTGTTTTGCCGCAATCAGTTTGAAAATTAATTATCAATTATTTTTACATAATTACTAATTACTTGTTTTATTCGTTATTTTTTTTTCATTCTTTAATTACTAAATAGTTGGTGAAACATGTAGTGGTATATAATATTTGCATGGAAAATAAAGACAAAATATTTTCATTTAAGTAAAAACTGAAGTTTAGAAAAAAATTTAAATTCCTCATTATATTATGTATGAAGCTTAAACGTATTATATAACAAGAATGTACTTTACATAATAAAATATCCTTTGTGTTGTGTAGTAGACTTATAAGATTTTTTCTAGTAGATCTATTGGTTAGAGCATGCTATGAAACTTTAAAATTTGACAGTGAGCAAAATTCTGTCATTTAGAAAAAAAAATACTTTCCTAATAACAGCTACTGTGCAATTCAAACTGACAGTATAGGTTAAACCTCCTTAAATCGAATTAGTATATACGTATATTTTTCATAATAACGAGTTTTTCGATGAAATATGACGCTCGTCCTGAATTTTTCAATCATGTTCACATGTGCCCCAAGCTTGTTCACATTTGCACCCCTATAGGGGCACATGTGGACAATTGAAAACATTTTTTAAAAATTCCACACAGTATAAAAATATTTTTTTTAAAAATCTGAAAAAAATCCATGGCACAAAGAAAAGACTATTCAATCATGGGGACTCTTTTTCTGTCGGAAACTGAAAATATTTTGCGAGAAATTAAGAAATGAAAAAAAAAAAAAAAAATGTTCACATGTGCCCCTTTTCCTCTATATCAATAATTATTTAAAGGCTATACCTAAGCTTATTTCCCGTTTCATAATATCTGTGTTTTACTTCCGCTTTTTAGCTGTTGCCAAATCATTGAAAATTAATAGTAATTAGAAAGTTAACATAAAATTCCAATTTTCGGTTGTTGCACCCCCTCCCCCAAAAAAATGAAACATAAAAGTAATTTTATTAAGCTCGTTTTGTTGATAAATTTTACAATAAATTTTCCAGGCTGAACCTAAGTAAGCCTATATTTGTTGAGTTTGGCTATTTGAAATTTTACAAATAATGCATGTTTTTAAAATGTCCTTGGTTTTAGTTAAGTCCAACTTACACTTAGTTTAAATGTGTTTTGAAAAGCTTTTTCTCCTACGCTTGCTCAAAATTGCTTTTCAAATCGAGGATATAATAATAAAACTTGCATAATAATACAATATTTAAAGCAGATGATGGTAAATATTAGCTATTTTCTCTTTTTGCTCAATATTAAATTTTCTCTCATACTAAAACAAAAATCAATACCTCTTTTTTTTTGTGGTTTTTTTTTTCAATATTTCATTTTAATAAGCATAAGTATCAGGTAGTCCTGTTTTCAGTTTTAAAACGTTTCACCGCAAAGTAAATTAAATATGAAACAATATTTAAATAATATAGTAAAAAATACTTATATAAATTAGGTTCGAGTTAAAAGGAAGGAAATGTAATAACTATAACATTTCTTTTTTACAGCAATTAAAAACTGCAGTTTTTAGGCAGCCAATTTTAAAGCAGCCAATACGATTTCAACGAAAATATTTTAATATTCCTACAAGTTCAAAATATTCTTACAATTTTATTCTTACAAATCTGTATACTTTTTCTATTTTGTCTTTAAAATTTTTAATTAACATTTTATTGGTTGCGTTAGAATTAACCTAAATAAAACGATTAACTGCAAATTTTGAGGGATGTAATGAAGTAATCATAAACGTATTAAATTTTATACTTTTTAAGAAGCTTTTAGAAAGTCTTTAAAAATAAAATTAAAAAAAAATATTTTTATAGGTTTTTTTTTTTAACTTACTCCAAACTCGAGACTTACTCAAATTCACGTCGCCTTTATAATCCAATTCTTTTATGACTAAATTCTTTCAGATTAAATACGAAATTGAAACAAACATGCCGCATAATTTTTATAAAGTCTAGCAAATACATCTATATTATTCTGATTATTGTCCATAACTCCATTCAGCATTCTTATTGTGTTGATTCAGTGTTTTCAAACTTATATTTTTACTATTTTCGTCAACAGTTTTGTTGTAGTTAAGGGGACACAGTACCTTTCAAACAATTTTTTTTTTAATTTAAGTAAATTTTATATTTTTTTGAAACCATAACATGCATACTTATTTTGTAATCAATAATTTATTTTCAAAATTTAAAAATATTGCCTATTTTTTTAATTCGAAAATTGAGGAAAATTTCAGTTTTTAAAATCCTTAAAGCTTTTTTATTTTTGCCCTAATTAATAAAAAGTTTTTTGCTAAACCATCACTATAATCATCTCTAAAAATCTGTGCATTCATTTGCTTATAAGTTTAATTTTCTGTGATTAATTATATAAAAAATCAAAGTTTTTTTTAAAAAATGGTTTTTAAAGGTTTAGCATGCTCTAAACATTTGAGTAATTTTTAAAATGCTTATCCAATGCACAGTTTTGTCAAATATGTTATTCCAATGGCAAAAAGTATTACTTTAAAGCTGTATCTTTAATAGAAAAAATCCTTAGGGATTCGACACGAAAACACAAAAAAACCATCATCAAAAAAGCAAATTAAAGTTTTTTTTTTTTTGCATAAGAGCATGGCCTAAAACCACTCATAACTTTTTAAATATTTGAACTAAAGCAATGAAACTTTTCTCCTGTGTTCCGAATAGTTTTTAGTTTCGAAATAGGCAATAATTTTTTTTTTTTGATCGTTTCATCATTTTTGAGGTAATGTAACCCCTTAAATTCCATTCATATTTTTTTCCCCATTTTTTATGTAAAAGTACAATTGGAATAGTAAGACACTGTCTCACTGTTCCCTCATTGCTATATCTGAACTAAGTAAGCGCCATTTTCGCACAAAGAAAAATAACAAAATCATTTAACTGCTAAAATGAACGTTAAATAATAGGCTAATAAAAGATTACTAGCACCAGTTTTTAAAGTATATCAAACAAGGCAATAAACAATGTAACAAGCAATGGATAAAATTTATTTTGATGGGGTTTAATTTAGATGAAAAAACAGTTCTTTTTTATTTTAGAGTGGAAATTGCTATTTTTATGGGTTAGAGATAAGTTCGACTCAAACACAGCCGAAACTCAGCCAAAACACTCAGCCAAATGCTCTTAACTAGAAAATTATGAACAAATAATCACACATTTACAGTGGCCTACTTCTGCTCACATACCTAAATATGAGAAAAACATATTTTCGTTAGCATGTATTTTTCCAGAGTGTTAACATGTATTTAAAAGAAATATACTTAATTTATGTAACAGTCAAGCTACTCTTTTAAGTTTCTTTTGAAAAGGTAAACACGCCATAAAATTCTCCACGCATTTAAAACTCACTTCTCTTTTTAACAGTTTATCGCATTTTACACAAGAAAAATGTTTTAGAAAGTTAAGTGAAACTACGCGGTATCAACAGATGTAGATTCTTTAAAAAATGTTATTTATCTACATAGAGAATATTTGAAATTCATAAATTTTTGCCCTTGTTTTATTTTAATGTTTTACCAACGCTGGCTCATTTGTAAGAAAAACCTATTATTCAATTCATTAGCAAGAAAGCTAATAGTTGGCTTTTTTTTTTTCCTTTTTAACTTATGCGTTTTGAATTTAATCTGGTGAAGGAAACGAATAGCGTCTAAGAATTTTATGAGGAATGCTTATATTTGTCTAAACAGCTAACAGATGTATATATTGTTCTTTGGAAAACATAAATAACTGTGCATGTTTGCTTCTTACCAATATAAACTCAATCAGAACGCAGTGTTAAGTTCAGTTTCAAAAACAAAAGCAACTAACGGAGAACAAAAAGTGCATTTCTTTACTAATAATAAAGCTGAAAGTCTCTCTGTCTTTTAGGATCTCTGTCTGTCAGGATCTTTGTGACGCGCATAGCGCCTAGACCGTTCGGCTGATTTTCATGAAATTTGGCACAAAGTTAGTTTGTAGCATGGCGGTGTGCACCTCGAAGCGATTTTTTTTTTTGAAAATTCGATGTGATTCTTTTTCTATTCGAATTTTAAGAACACAATTATCATAAGATGGACGAGTAAATTACGAAATTATCATAACGTGGAACCGTAACATGGGCACAAGCCAATTGGCGAGAAAATTCACCGCACATTGTTTGTAAATATACGACCAAACCAAAAGAGCTTTTAATTTTTCTATTACGGGCGAAGACGTGCGGGTACCACTAGTCCAAAATAAAACAGAAATAATGAAACTTTTCACCCCATTCTATAAAATATGTACATAAGACGAAGAAGTTCACGTGTAAAAAATATTACAATGTTAAAATGCTGAATTATTTCTGGAAGCTTATGTGGTTCAGTTCTTCAAATATTACTGTCGGTAAACTAGATTACGTGATGTTGCATCTAAAACGCAAACGAGATTATTAATACTAATATCACTTAAAATATCAAGATAAATCTCTCCAAATCAAATCAAAACAACAATTTGTATCCAGAATAAGATAAAATTTTGTTCTTTATTGAACACTAATAAAGTTTGAATAACAGGATTGTTTCTGTTTTTTTCTTTCGGGGGGGGGGGGGATAGAATTGAATAATGATTATTTGCATCTTTTTCACTTTTAAACGTGACTGAATATCAATTTATTTCTTGTTTTGTTTTGAATCACTGGTATAAGCAAACATTAAATCATCGTTTGCTATATATTTTTAAAATTTAGTTTTTTTTCCTCAAAGTTTCAAAATTTAAAAGCTCCAAAGATCAGAAAAATATTACATACATATAATCATTATTGGGACATTTTAAATCTTAGTGAAGAAATGCGTGACGCATGTGGTCAAAACCTCTGAGCGGAAATGTTACTCTCCATTTTCATAATATTCCTCTCAACTATTATCTGTAAAATGGTTACGCAAAAGATTAATCTTGTGCAATAAAATGTGTAGCTAATTCTTAAAATAATAAATGTTTTAGTTATTTTTCCATAACGATTTCTGATTGTGGTATATATCTGAAGCATTCATTTAAGAAAGTGGCACTGCTCAAAATTGAGTAAAACATAATAATTAATGGCTTTAAAGCTTGATTTAGTGCTCATTTTCCCATATTCAAGTACAACAATAGATAACGTAACTGGTGCGTAGTATCGCACGAGCATCAATTTTTGAAAGACGTTAAAACTTAATAATGTAGGGAAAAAGGGTTTTTAAAATTCAATTTTATACTATAATTTATCATTACGAAAACTAATAAATAAATGCACTTCAGAACATATCAGTTGAATATGAGTGATAGTCGTTATTTACATGAAATAACTAGGTATTTAAAGTATATTAAATTATAGAATCGACAAACGATTACTTGCACTCTTAACAGCTCCAAAGATCAGAAAAAAAATATTACATACATATAATTATTATTGGGATATTTTAAATCTTAGTGAAGAAATGCGTGACGCATGTGGTCAAAACCTTTGAGCGGAAATGTTACTCTCCATTTTCATAATATTCCTCTCAACTATTATCTGTAAAATGGTCACGCAAAAGGATAAGGTTTTTTTTTTTGTTATTTCACTGTTTTACCTGCTTTTTGTTTAGTGTCCATGCATCTAGATTTAAAAATAATAATAATAGCGCATTGTTTAGAAAACACACACACAGAGACACACTCAACGCCTGCTTTTTACTTCATACGTATCTGCCCCACCCTTCCTTTATATTCTTACGCTTTTGTTTTATTCGTGCATTTGCTTTTCTATCGAGACAAAGGCTGAAAGTAGTTGAGACGTTATATATTGTTTTTTTTTATTGTAAGTAGCATGCAAAAATGTTTTTCTAAGACAAGATATTTTATTTTTGTTATAAGAAGTATTAAGAAAAAAAAGGAAAACACTCGCTTTGTGTAGATTTTACTTTTTTTTTCTGAGTAAAAAACATTCAGTGTGACAAGGTATGCGATTACGGCGTTCTTATCATACGGCGTTCTTATTACTTCATGTTTCATCTGGAAATTGTATTGAAAAAATGCATATGCATATGCTCGCTTAAAAAAACGCAATACGACCGTACCACATACACTTAAAAAAAAAGTTTCGAGCACTTTTGGCTTAAAAGGGTTTGGACGTATAATAAGACGTATATATGACGTATAATAAGGAGACATATATGACGTATATTACGGATATTCCGACGGTTTCGAAAGCATTTGTTTCAACACCATCCTGATAAATTTTACTTTTGTTTGACAAGCCGTTCTTAAGATTACGTCCGTAGTGAAAATAAGATGAAGTAGCGAAGAAAGTTAAATATACAACAGGAACATTTTGGAGATGTTCCACTGATCATACTGCAATACATTGTATTCTGTTTTTTAATGCAAGGCGAAAAGTCGATGATTAATGCGCACATAATATGGGCAAGAGTAATTGACGCGGAAGCCTCTTTTAGCAAGGAAGAAAAAGATTATTCTATTTCCTCCCTTCAATGGGATTACGAAGAACATTATGTTAATGATCGAGCCAAATTATCGTTAATTAAGCTACGAAATGACATTTCCCTGGGGATATTACACTGTGTTTTCTCTCGAAAAAACCATTAGAGTGAACAAAACGCATTATATCGATTCTCTAACACTAATAAGTAATTTCGTTAAACAATGTCACGCTATGAAAGGCTTTCTAACCTTTCGTATTTTAAAGCAATTATTTTAGAAAAAAATATTTAGCACTTGAGGCAGTGAGAAGCAAAGAAAAGTATGTGGCAAAATTTTAAATTAAGAGATAGCCTGTACAAATGGTAGGTGAACCTCACCTCTGTCTAGGGGCAAAATATAGCTCTAGTTGCCTTTGGAGGTTCAGTTATACAGCATGATTCAGAAATACTGTTGAGTGAAAGCATACCTAGTTCCTCATCTTTAAACACGTTTTAATCAAAACTTGAAAATGTCCACTTACATCTCTTTGCTTCTCACTGCCATAGATAAAAATATTAAAATGACTTTAACTTTATAGTATGCTTCTCTTCTGAAATATACAGGCAGTTATCAAAATAATGGAAGCACTTGGAAAAAAAATTTGGGAATTGCTACTTTGCCGTAAATGTTCTGTTTTTAAAGGTGCCCTTCTAACTTCAATCGCTCACATTGGTGACTCTATATGATGATTGAGTTATGTGGTCACTTTTGCTGCTGTGGTCCGCTTTTTAGACATTACAATCCACTTCAATACCCGTCGGTTTATTTCACTGAGCTTCTCTTTCCGCCCACTATTTTGCTTTGCCAAGCTTGTCCTACCGCGCTGTGTTTATGCTGTCATGACTTTAGATACTGTACTTTTTGATGCACTAAAAAGTTGAAACGTTTCCGTTATCCTTGCTTCAACTAGACGCGCTCCAACAATTTGGCCTCTTTAAAAATTTGAGAGGTCCGACATTTCACGTGCTTGAAAAAAATCCAAGACTTCCAGATCCTTTAAACCACCAAATAGTACCAGAATTTTATTCTTATTCACTTACAAAGCGCATTCCAAATTTTCGCTTTTATTCTCAGGTGTTTCCATTATTTTGATAACTACCTGTATATTTTGCGGGATATAAATAGTGATTATGCGATGATATGCAAATATGTTAAAGATAAATTAAAAAGTCGTAATATGCAGTTTTAATATGCAAAAGGCATTTTAAGTCTAAGACAATTTATAAACCAAGAGAAATGTTCATCACTATAGGCATCATAATTAATTGTTTCTGCTTTAAACGTAATTTAAATTACTTAGCTGAAGCGATTGTTATGGTGTTTCGCATCTTAAATTATTAATTTCCCTAATTCATTAATCAGTTGGTAATGCAATAATTTTCAGTAAAACGTTAATTCATTAATCATAGTTTCACGCTCACGACAAAGTTGTTCATTTATTTATTGAGCCGCTGAGTGTAATTAAGCACTAATGATGTTTTAAATCATGGAAAATGAAGTCAATTTAAAAAAAAAAGAAGATCTTTAATTTCATTCAAAAATTGACTTGCTATGTATGCAGATAAAAATCTGTACACGGAAGACTGGGCAGAGCTTTTAAGTTGGAAATCATCTGAAGATCAGCTTGATGGCTGACATTCTCTCAGAACTAATGTAAGATTTAACCCTTTGTTTTCACATTTTGTCTTTTTCGGATCAGACTACCATTATTGTTTAAGTCATTGGGCGAAGCAACTCTGTTTACTGCCTGAAATAAGTAAAATAAAATAAATAGCGGCCTCAAACAAAGCCAAAGTGACTGAGAGGGCAAGAAATCGACTTTAAAGCTCCAAACAGTGCGGTCTAGCTAATGTTGTTTCATTGCCCCCCCCCTCATCCACACGCCGCTATTGTTCCCTCTTTTTACACAAACATTTTCAAATTTTCAATGTTTTGAAAAAAAAATCTATCATTAACAAGCAAATTTACCAAAGAGAACATATCATCTGAGTTCAGAAATCACATAAAAATTTGAAAAATATTAGCGATAAAGCATGGTTTTTCAAACTCTCTGTTTCGTTTTAAAGACACATATAATTTTAACTGTATTAAAGCTGCATGATTGCTGAAAAAAATGGCACTATGACTCTTAAAAATATATTAAAAAAAAAAGAAGTCAAGATTTCGACATAGGGTTGGGTAGCCCAAAGCGGGTAGGTAACGGCGAACAATCAAAAGTTGTAATTTTGGGCTTTCTATCGTAACGATCATGGTTTTATTTCCTAGAAAGAATTTGGAAATTTTCAAAATAAAAAGTGATTCTTGCATTATTTCAAACTCATTATTTATTTATTATCAAACATTAAAAACACTCGAAAAATCAAAGCGGGTAAGCCTCGCCCAAAGCGGGTAAGCCGTTCGGGTAAAGCGGGAAAACTTAACTAATTGTGATTAGGTACAGGTGTCAGTCAAATATGAAGCAATAAATAAGTAAACCAGTTGACTTGCTAACTGCCATTATAAAAAATAATAATAATATAATTATTATATAATTTGAATTAAAAATCTAAGTCAATACATTCGTATATAAAACATGAATAAAATATTCATTAAATCAATATACTAGCCAATTGATTGATCTTAAATTTATACTTTCGCTAATAAAATAGAAAATCTAAGTCACTATATTTGTCAACAAAACATAGCAACAAAGACAGAAAGTGATATACCCGAATTGCCCTACCCACATTGTCCGAAATCACGTTCTTGTTTCAATGATCAAAATAAAACCTTTAATTATTATAATAAAAAAACGGAATGAACATCGTGGTTTGTAGGCGAATACAGTCAGAATAAATTAATATTATTTATAATAAAAAAAAAAAAAATACGCCGCTCATTGACCAATCACAAGTTACGTACCTTCAGTTTTTTAAATAAATGTATCATTTTTTGTATTTTAAGGCAGATTACGTCATGCTGCTTCGCTGAGACTGATTAAAACTCAGGAGTATTCAGGTAAACATGACATACGAATGCATAGCCGCTTGCACACCATGCGGAGGCATACATACCCGCTTTGGGCGACATACCCGCATTGGGCCACCCTCTCCTAGGTGTTTCTTGTTTTATTTGTAGTCAAACATTTATTTATGCTTTGCATAACCTTACTAGTAATTTTATTTGTTTAAAATAATACCAAATTTGATCTTGTGTGTTTACTACATAATGTGGATGGATTAGATATGGATGACATTAAATGTTTCAAAATGTGACTCAATGCCTTCCTTGAGGCTAAAACTCTTATTTATTGTTACGTTATTGTCAACTAAGTCACTATGTTTGTAAAATACGTGAATTCATAATGACATAAAATGGCCCAAACTCAGAAAACTTTAATGTTCCCAACATAGAAATTTGAAACAGTTCTAGAAAACTTGCAACGCCGTTACAGAGGAAGCTTATCAAAACTTTAAGAGAAAAAAAAATGTTTTTATGTTTTTTTGCGTGTAACTTGCGTTTTTTTTTTTTTTTTGTGTATAAAATTGCTAATCAAATCTACCAAATCTATAAATATCTTTGGTAAAGAAAATCATTTACTAATTAAGGATATATGTTTAAATGATTTAAATTTTTGTCACGTACATAAAAAATGTTTTGTAATAGTCTTGAAAAGCAAAGCATTATTTTTAGATGATGATGATGCATTTTTACAGAATAAAAAAAATCAGTCGGTTTAAAAAAAAAGACTATTTATATGTATGTGTTGTACTAAATTACGTCATACTTTTTTATTTTACCAGGAAACGCATGTTTTCTGTAAATATTAAAAGTAATTAAGATTTCAGAAGTAATGCGAGTTTCTGAAAACTGGTAAGTGATGTTTCATTTCCTTGAAGCAGAACAAACACTTCACAGAAACCTTTAAGGTATTTTAAAAAGTTCATCACTTTTCATCTCAGTCTAAAGAAGAAAAATCTTTTTAAGAGTGCACCTTATTTAAACTCTTTCTACTTCACTAAACGCTAGAGCTGCTTTTTAAAAGCTATATTTACCTGCGCAATGAATGATTTGACTTTGTATTTTTTTTTCTTTTCGAGCTTTTACACTTACATCCTTTCATTTCCTTAAAAAAAATAGCTTTTAAGATCCTTAACAAGAAGTTTTGAAAACGTGTTAGTTGGATTGATTTTTCTGGAAAAGTCCTTTTAAAACGTTATACGTCTCAATGACGCCTCAATGTTTTCTGATATTTTTATAGGTACTCAGAATCGGTAAGAATAAAAATGCTGTCTCTTTGAGGAGTGAGGTCAAATATGCACGCTTTTTTTTTCAAAAGGAAACATACGTTTTTAAATGTATTGGAATTGCACATGCAATCTATGTGTACTGGACAAGAATTCTGCATTTACATCACTTTTTTAAATACTAGCTCAAATGTTGTTGCTTTAGAACAAACATTATAAGAAACCAGTCTTGTTTGACTATGTTTAAATAGTAGTATTGGTGAAAATGTAAGTAGTAGTAGTAGTAATAGCAGTAGTAATATCGGAAGTGTTAGTAGTAGTAGTAGTACTCGTCGTCGTTGTCGTAGTGGTATTATTATTATTATTATTAGTAGTAGTAGTAGTAGCAGTTTTAGTAGTAGTAGTAGTAGTAGTAATTAGTAGAAGTAGAAGTAGAAGTAGTAGAAGAAGAAGTAGTCTTAGTTGTAGTAGTAGTAGTAGTAATTAGTAGAAGTAAAAGTAGAGGTAGTAGTAGTAGTAGTAGTGATAGTAGTAGTAGTAGTAGTAATTAGTAGAAGTAGAAGTAGAGGTAGTAGTAGTAGTAGTAGTGATAGTAGTAGTAGTGATAGTAGTAGTATTAATAGTAGTAGTAGTAGTAGTAGTAGTAGTAGTAGTAATAGTTGTAGTAGTAGTAGTAATAGTTGTAGTAGTAGTAGTAGTAGTAGTAGTAGTAGTAGTAGTAGTAGTAGTAGTAGTAGTAGTAGTAGTAGTAGTAGTAATAGTTGTAGTAGTAGTAGTAGTAGTAGTAGTAGTAGTAATAGTAGTAGTAGTAATAGTTGTAGTAGTAGTAGTAGTAATTAGTAGAAGTAGTAGTAGTAGTAGTAGTAATAGTTGTAGTAGTAGTAGTAGTAATTAGTAGAAGTAGTAGTAGTAGTACATACAATATACTAGACAGCCAGCTTTTCACATCCAGAGACTGCAATTCCGTTTTTTCTTAGAACTCATTAGTCTGGATTAGTGAGTAACTGAGCTGGAGGCAGATGTCCTCTCATTGAAGCTGAAAGCACCAACAAACTGGTAGACAAAGTAAATTTAACTCACCATCAGCGAATGTCCACAGCAGGGTGCGGTTCAACTCGTGAATTTAAAGCAACGCTTGGATATTTAGCAGTAAGTTACCTCCCAAAACCTAAGCTCATTTAAACTGCAAATTAATACTTACTAATTTGCACTTATTTTTAACTTCTTTTTTTTTTCAATTTTGGTCATATTTCAGTTGAATAAACAATAGACGTGTTTAACAATGTTTTCTTTTTCTTTTCTTTTTTTATTTTCAGTAAAGCACTTTTTGCTGTGTTTACTTATTTCATTGTTTTGTAAAAAAAAAGCAAAAAAGGTAAAAAAAAAATAATTAATAAATGCTGCTCTGTTAATCGTTAACTGCAAAAGCGTCGTGCAATTGGAGACTATTTCAGTTTCAGAAAGCTATTAATATCATATGAAAGGAGAGAAAAAGTTGAAACATTTACTCTTGTATTTTTAAGAGAAATTACAAATAGTTCTCCTTTTCCACGTTTCTTTTTCTGATTAATTTTCTCTTGTTAATTTAAGTAAGGTACATATATTATATATACTGATTAAATATACGAGCGACACAAGAAAGTAGCAATAGTATTCAGGTTAACAATCGGGTAAAAAAAGGAATCAAATGAAAGAAAAGAAAACTATTGTCAGAAAAAAAAGGTCAATAAAAAATGAATGTTTTGCTTTCGTTCACCTTTAATTAATGGATGTGACTCGGAAAATCTGATACGTATAATTAATGAGAACATATTTTTTATGTTCAGTTATATCATGGAGGTAATTTGATATTATAAAAAGAGTACTGCATATCTGTTTTTATTACAACGAGGGCACATTCTTTTTATAAATTAGTCCATACATATAAAACACAAACAAAAACATTTCTTTTAAACCGTCACAATAAAATATAAATTTTATTTTTTCAATTGCTTCAATTTAGCATAAAAATGTAAGTTCAATGACCACACTAGCAGTAGCTCACTCATAAGAGTTCAAGTAAGCACACTGTAAAAAAAAAACCTTACAATTTAACGGTAAAAGTTACTGGTATTCATGTTGCCAGTAGCTTTAACCGTAAAATTCTATTTTAATGTAAAATTTTACGGTTGAAAAAAATAAGAGTTAAAAAACGAAACCTATAAGCAGCAGGTTCCATCTCGGGACAGGCGACTTTGCTGACCATCGTACCAGTTGTAAAACATGGAGTGAGGGGGGAAACGGTGTACCGTTGACGACGGTGCGCACAACGATTGCAGTGCCAATTGATACTCTAAGTCACTTGGAGTATCAATTGGCACTGTAATCGTTTATTTTTTTCGGTACAAGTTACCGTAATTTTTTTTTATTTACTGTAAATTTTCAATTTTGCAGTAATATTTACCATAAAAGTGTCCCGAAATTTTATTTCAACAGTTTCACGCATTTTATTATTCAATTTTCATCTGAAAGAAAACTGATGCATTAATAATAATAAAAAAAAAACAAAAAACAAAAAACTACCTGTTAGATCAATTTGTTTTGTTTATTTTTATGTATATTTTCATATAGCATTTATGTAGGCTTAGTGTGAAACGGATGAAATAAAATCATAAATAAGTGCTGGGCTTTCAGAATAACTGCTTAAGCACTCAAATTTCAATATTTATATCAGACAAAAACAGAGAGTAATATTTCTCTGAAATGTTGTAATAAAAAGTGTTTCGATTAGAAAAAAAAAACATTTTTTTTAAAACTTTCAGTATAAGACAGCTGTTATAAAGCAAACTCATAAGAGTGGCAAAGAAATTAGTGTAAAACTGCAAAACAGACACTAGTAAGTACATTTTCACTTGGTTTTTTACATCATATCTATGTAGTTGCCCGTTAAAGATCGCGTATGTAAAATACATCCATCAACTAAACCTGAATGCTAAGGGGGACTACTCCAGAAACTTGTTAAAATAGTGTTCTCCTATAGATGAGAATATCGTCCAAAATAGCTCAGATTTATTGCTTTTAATAGCATTAACATGTGAAGCATTTTTGTATATATTTTGTAACATGTGTAGTATTATGCTTAATTAGCTTTTTGTGAAAACCAGACTTTGAAAATATATTTCATAAAAAATATAACAAGTTTTATTTATTGTATTTACCAACTGCATATTAAAAGCTTCAAAAATTAAATAGGATGAAAATGCCTTCTACTTACATATTTCTTAAACGTTTCCAAAGTATTTTTGCTTTGAAAATTAAAAACAAAGCGTAAAACTTTTAATTTTACAAAAGGTAGTTTTTTTGTAAACAGCGAAAAACCAAATTCGTAAACTGATAAAAGAAACTGAAATAATGCAGAATAAAAATACATCAGAAACAGTAAATCTGAAAACGTAAATTGTTTTAATATGGCACAGCTGATGTGAGCTATTCTGCCGTGGAAAGGCAAAAGGCAGTATCTGCAGAAACGAGTTTTTGAGATATTTAAAGAAACTCGTGTCGGAATCCGTACCAGCAATAGTAAAACGTTGCAGTTCAACGTTTTCTTCGTTCTTTTTTGGCGGAATAAAGCAAACAAACTTGTACAATAAAGCTGACGCACACTAGATAACAAGAACGCACTGAACGACCGACAGGCAAATTGAAAGAACGATAGAATCGCACACATTTTTCCTATTTTAAACCCTATTTTCCAATTTTCAATTTTTCAATATTTTTTCTTCATAGTTTTATTTGTTTTTGATTTTTAGAGATATTTTTAACATGCCAATAAGCCATCTTTCACTCTTTTTGTTCTTCTTTCTTTGAAATTTCAACCCAGAACTATGCCGCCTCACTGTTTTTTATTAGAATGCAAAACACTCACAAAAGCAAGTACTTTCAAAAATATAACGCACATGCAAAATGTCGTTAGAAAATTTGCGATAGTAAACTCAGGAATAGCCACAATTGATATTTCTGCTGCCCATACGTGTGTATCTACGCACGCATGGATTGACTTCTAAAATTATTCATTCGGGGATGAGTAAGATGGAATTTTAAATGAAACGTATTTCCTTATAGCAATGCTTTGAACCCTTTCAGTTGACAATAAAGTTTAACTTTTACTTCCTAGAAAGAAATAAATACAGAAATTCGCTCATGGAGGACAAATTTAAAAGCCAAAAACGATTTTATTTCACACCCGACATCATTTTTAAAAGCAGCAACTAATTACAGTACGATCCTCTTATGCATCACACTGAAAAACTACTACCAAAGTGCTCAAATCCATCTTCCGTGATAGAACGAAAAGAAATGAATGCACCCCACTAATCTCGAGCACAAGGAACGAAACAAGAATAGCAAGACTTTTGCACTTAAAATCAAAGCAAGAAAACCATTTTCATACCAGAGTACATATAAATTGCAGTTTCAGAAAGTTCTGAACTTTGTTCCATGAAAAATTCATGCATAATGATACTGAGAATCTTACTTTTCTCAATGTTTTAGAGATTTAAATTCTAGACACCTGCTATTTGCGACTTGCGTTTTAATCCAGGAAAAGAATTTTCAATGCAGGTGAATTATCATTTTTGGTGAGCCAGAATCGTTAGTGATGAACTATTTCGGATATAGTTTTTTTGTATATTTTTAGTTGACTTTGGTTGAAACAAATCACAAATATGTTTTTTTAGATGTTTTAATTTCTAATATTTATCTGCCAGAAAAAGCTTTGTTCAAAGAAAGCTTAATTTTGTGCAAGAAAATGTGTAACTAATTTTTAAAATAGTAAATGCTTTAGTTATTTTCTCACAACGAATTCTGGTTGTGGTATGTATCTTAAGCATTGATTTAAAAAAGTGGCACTGCTCAAAATTGAGTAAGACGTAATAATTAATGACTTTAAAGCTTGATTTAGTGCTCACTTTACCCGTATTCAAGTGCAAAAATAGATAACGTATCTGGTGCGTAGTATCGGACGAGCATCAATTTTTGAAAAACAGTAAAACTTAAGAATTGGGGGGGGGGGGGGAAAGCGTTTTCAAACTTTAATTTTATACTATAATTTAGGATTACGAAAACTAAAAATAAATGCATTTCAGAAAATATCAGTTGAATATGAGTGATAGTCGTTATTTACATGAAATTACTAGGTATTTAAAGAACATTAAATTATAGAATCAACAAACGATTACCTGATCGGCAAAAATTGAAATACGGCACTCTCAAAAGCTCTTTGAACCAGTTCTAGCTGCTTTTTGTCAGGTTTGAATCGCTTTTAGCTGCTTTGATTGATGTGTGTTTGTGTGTGTGCGTGTAATCTTCATTCCGCAGCTTTTATACATAGAATTTAGATGGAAAATTCGTTACTTTTTTCAGCAAAAAAAAATGATATCACATTCTTTTCCTTAATATTTATTAATTCAGCATCCGCAAAATGGGTAAAATGTATTTGTTGAGAGATGTTAGCTATTTATGATAAATGTTTTCTACTGAAAATGAAGCATAAACTGTATCTGGAAGAATGGATGGATGCTTGTCTGTCCATTACGGACGTAGGACAAAGACTTTGGTCCATTTTTATTCTACTTGGTACAAAAAGAGTTTGCAGGATAGAGAGAAGGGAGGCGGGGGCACTTAAAACCATTTTCTTTCAAAAATTAGATTTTGTTTCTTTTCTAATCTAATTATGTCCTCTATTTTCCCCATAAATTTGATAATATGGGGGTGGAATATTTCATGAACAATTATAAATTTTGACTCAATAAAAAGCTTTGAAGTTTCTGAATTAGAAGGAAATTGATTTAAGGGGAGTCAGTACCTCCTATACCGTCAATGTTATTTTGCACAAGTTCATGAACCTTTTTTCTGAAAACCTATTAAAGATACAATTATGAATTGTTTCATGTACCTTAAGCTGACTCTTTTCACTTTTCTGAAGTAAAATTTTACAGAAAGATAGCTCAGTTTTTTTTTTTTTTTCAATTCTAATGTGTAAGTCACTATTTCTTTCAAAAAATGCCATTTTGCAACATACAATCAGTTATAAAAAATATTTTTCAAATTTGAGAAAACATTTACTTTAGTATATGCAATTAAATGTATGGAATAGGTGGTAAAATTTTTAAGCTTAACTCAATTTAGTCTCTGAGAAAAAGAGGAATTTTTAGTTTCAAAAATACTATTTCAAGATATTGCAATTTCAAGAGGAAAATCATATCTCATCAAACGTCGGTCCATTTTCATTCTACTTGGTACAAAAAAGTTTGCAGGATAGAGAGGAGGGAGGTGGGAGCACTTAAAACCATTTTTTTTCTTGAAAATTAGATTTTGTTTCTTTTCTATTCCAATTTTATCCTCATTTCCCCCTAAATTTGATAATATTGATGAGGGAGGAATACATGTATTTCGTGAAGAATTATAAATTTTGACTCATTAGAAAGCTTTGAGTATTCTGTATTGAAGGAAATTGCTCGTAATTTCTTTAAGCCTTTACAGCTATATGAGAGTTGTTTTTAGAAAGTTGAAACCTAGGCTCAACTTAAGCAAGCCAAGCGATTCCAAATAATTGAATTCGAGGGTAAAATCAAAAGTTAAAAGATGAATAAAATTATTTTTTTGCATCTAAAATAAACGTTTTGTTTTATTGCCCTGGTTACGTGCTTTCGGCCCTATGCTTTTTTTTACATCGATCCAAAACCTTATGTTTTATAAAAATACGAATTAAATTAAAATAATTTAAAAGTTCAATAAAAATACCCTGCTTTTATTTTCATAGTTTTAATGGAATTTAGGCAGAAAACTTTACATTTAAGTCAAGTTGTTGCAAAGTTATATCCAAAATGTTAGTTTTCAAAAATATGCTTCATTTTGCTTTTTAAGCTAGAAAAGAAAACTTGAAATCCTTTTTCTAGACTTTTCCAAATTTTCTCTTGGGTTCAATAAGTAACCAACTTTGAGTTGTTATCCTTAAGCCTAATTTTATTTTTTATAAACTATAGTGGAATTATACCCAAAACTGAGAAAACTTCTGGCATGCTTCCTGCAACCTCCATTTATTTCTGCGGTAAGGAACGGTGTAACTATTGAGGGAGCCAATTAAGGGAAAGCCATTATTCTTTGTATGTATTTCTTGTATTTATTCTATCTAATTACTTACATGACTTAGCCAGAGGTAATTAAACACAATATTTGTTACCATCTACTAACCGTCACATCAATCTAGTTTCAGTATGTTTCATAAAAACTTTAAGATATTTTAATAACTCTTCGGTGAAGATCAATTTTAAATTTGAAAAGTAATTGCATTGTTATTTTCATCCAGGGAAAAAAAAAAAATATATATATATATATATATATATATATATATATATATATATATATATATGCAGAAAATATAAAATACTTTCGGATTGAAAACAAGATCGCACATTCGACTACCCATCAAGGATAATGATAAAGTCATCATGTCGAAACTTTTACCAAGAAGATAAGCCGACAAAGTATTCTGATAAATAATAGTTCAGTTGCAATAAAAGGGAATGTGTTATTACCAAAGTCATAACGATTAATCTTTTTAAAGGGTGAAAGAATGCCGAAGAAGACGAAAAATGCACTTTTTTTGCGTAAAGAGAAAATAATCGTTAGAGAAGTAAGGATTAAATACCTGCTTTTTTTCTGACGACAGTAAAATCACATATTTTCTTCAAGAATATTTTAAATTTTTAAAAAATCGTTCCGTTGAAAAAGTTGTGTTACTTGCATAATATAATAAAGTAAACGAAATTAAATTTTCAGATGCAGGACTTTTTTTTTCTTCAAGTGAAAAAAAAAGACACTCTTTAAAAAAAATGGCATTCTCTTTTACGTTATGTTTTAAAACGTTGGTAATAAAATAAATGTGTTACATTTAAAAATTGCTTATGCTTGCTGCAAATGTGATAACAAAGTTTAGGTTTGATAAGAAACGAAAAAAAAAAACATATTACATAAAAAAAAACAAACTGAATTTTTCACCAACAACAAATATTTTCTAACATCAGCAACATTTCCCTTTCAGTACTCTTAATCTGATAGATATTTCAAATGCCACATTTAAACATTTATCACGTAATTCTGATATAAAAATATGTATAGCAAAATTTGTGTTAGTTGTTGATAAACAAGTAATTTTACTTGCCAAACTATTGGTTATATTCAAATGTAGTGAATTTCCAAGATAATACAGTATTAACTAAAAGTTTGGTTTAAAAGTGAAAAAATTTACATATACCAACAACTGTTTTGATAATAATTATTTACATGTTATTAAAGCAAAAAATAAATAAATAAATGAATGTAAAAACACAATTATATACTTTATAGAACAATAAAAATGTAGGATTGAATACATAAGAAGAAAACCAATGTAAAAAAAATGCGTTTGGCATTAATATCAATATGCAATCTTAATTTTATGACAAATTTCCCCCATCCTAATTCTGTAAAGTTTTATTTGATTGAACAATAAATACTGTAAATGTTTTTGTTTTACTAGAAAGCAAGCTTTTAAATAAATTTGAGATGTCATATGAAATGGATAAAAAAAAAATCGAAACGACAGAAGTCAATTGCTATTATTGAAATGTAATTATAAGAAACGAAATAAATGTTTTGGAATTTTCTAATTAAAAGTAAACAGTTTCGGTGTCCCTTAGTTCTCCTTTGACATACTCAACGTTGGAAAATTGGCGTTTAAAATTTTTCGTTTCTTTCTCACATAAAGTATGCTGTCAAAAAATCGCTTTTAAAAAGAAAATACAATCAATATTAGTGGAAATAATAAAATTTACTGCCTACTATGGATACATTTGACATAAAAGGTGCTCAAAAAGTCATCCACAAATTTAACCTTAAATATCATTATAATGCTTCGATAGCTTTCGAGACAACTTGTATTGCTCTAAAACAGTTAAGGGTAATTTTAAAATAAATAATACAGTACATTTTAAACAAAATGATGAAAAATAAAATAAAATAAATAAGGTAAAACATAAAAGCCCACGTTTTTAAGTTGCATATTTAATCATTATCTGGAAACTATTCACGTTGTTTAACACAATTTTAGAGTACCCTGCATACAACAGTTACTAACTTATGTATGTTTACTTCAATTTTAATGAAGTTTCTGGAAATCCAGTGTTATTACGGGAAATGCATAACCATGTTTAATTTAATTTGAACCAATTTACGTCTAAAAACATTATTAATATTTGCAGGGATATATAAAATCAGGGCTTGGAGTTTCGAAGCTCGAGGCAAATAATAATATTTGATAGACAACTGAAAGTTTGATTTGAATTATCACACTTTGAGCAGGAAAGTTAGTAAAATTGTTATGGAATATAACATCTAGCAACCAAATCAATATTTTGAGTAAATTTTTAGTAATAAAGCACGAATAATTATTTTTTAATTAAAATGTTGCCAAAACGATTAAAAATGCAGAAAATCAGAAAATGATGAAAAGTAAGTTTTGAAAGTAGTGTTTGATGATGTTTAAAAAATGTGTGTGTGTCTACAGTTCTACCGATATGAAATTGTTGCACTGTTTACACGATTCAGATTCAAGCAGTAAAAAGTAATTTGAAAATAAAGAAGAAAAATAAGCCTAGAGAAACATTTAAAATATATTTTAAGAAAAGTTTGTATTTCTCGAAGCAATTTTTTTGCCAATATATTAAAATATCGATCTATAAATAGAATTTTCTTTTAGATAAAGGGGTTTAAACCCTTTCAGTAAAATTCGTCAGCGCAGCAATTTGTACACAAGCTTATCTTTATTTATGTTCTGTGTAAATTACTTGCACTACAGCTGTCACAAATAATAATACAGGATGTATTCAAAAAAATATTTATACTTTTTATCACCTTCATTATAAAAAATATTATTTTTGCGTAGTGGGTTTTTCCTTACAAATTTTCGCTACTAGGAAATATTAAAGTATGATGAATAAGAGATGATGTCATATTATTTGCATAATAGTTAACAGGTTTCTCTACTGAATACAATCGGCTATTTTGCTTTTAGAATGTTTTTTTTTTTTTCGTGAATAAAATATGCTTAAGAAAAGTAAATACGCTTCCGGGGGTTAAAATAAAATTAACCCCCACTTACACTTTTGAAAACTGATACGCCTGACGCTCCAAACAGAAAAATTCCATGATCTAATTTTCCTCACATCGGAAACGATCTCGTAATTTCGTTTGAAGGATTAGGAGAGCTGGAAATTATTTAATTTTAACGGATGGGCAAAAAGTGCAAGTAATGTCTTTCAGAGTGTAACGACTTTACCTTTCATTTAAAAGGTAAGAAATATGTACACCATTATTAAAATTTAATTTTTTTTTACAAAAACGTCTAGAGAAACTCACGTCACGTTGCCATCGAGCGGGGGAAAAATCCTCTGATTCGTTTCACTTCCTTTTATTCTTACGCAGCTAAATCGATAAGTTTTGAGATTGAAACAGAACAATTTTGAGCATTCCTTTTCGTTTAAGAATTAAATAGCTATAAAAAACACACCTGTCTGAGTGTTTTTTTTCTTACTTTTACATTGTTTTAGACATTGTTTAAAAACATATATATTTCATATTTTACACAAAAAATGCACGCACATTCAAGTTTAATGTTTCAAAGTGTATTAATGATTTATTTTTTATTTCAATAAAAAACCTCATGCCATACATTATGTAGTTTGGACGTAGCATGAAGAATTTTTACTTCCTTTTACAAAAAAGGAAGTATTGTATTCGCGAAAAAAATGTCACTCAAAAATCGGCCTTAATTTCATTTTCTTTCCCTCGAATGAATAATGGGTTTTTTTTTCAACCCGACTACACGTATAGACACCCGAAGTATCCATTTTAACGATCCCTGAGTTAATTACAATGAGTTTTCTCGTGACGTCCGTCTGTACGTATGTATGAGGGTATGTGCGTATGTATCTCGCATAACTCAAGGCAGAATGTCCTAGAAAGTTAAACTTGGTACATAGACTCCTAGTGGGGTCTAGCTGTGCACTCCCTTTTGTTTGCATTCGGATGTTCCAAAGGGGGTCTTTTAAACCTTTTTGGGGTACAATCATTGTTAATGTCAATTTAAACTCAAGTGATGTTATAATTTGGCAAACACTTGGCAATATATCTACAAGCTTTTGGTCGCCATGTTTTGTCGCCAACTTGGCAATAAATTTGGCGGTTTTTTTTTAATTTTTATTTTAATTTTTTAATCTGGTTTTGATTTGGCGATATTTAGAGAGTTAACCATTAAATTACATTAAAACCGCCAATTTTGAGGAAATTTCTCTAAATAGAAATTTTTCTTTGCTTCGGTTCGCAACAAACTTGGGGTGAAAATGTTTAAAGAGTTTCTTTGCTTACTCCGAGACACTATTTTCATTAAATTGGAGTAAAACGAAGTCACGTGATGCTCGTTTTGACATAAGATATAGGCACTTATAGTGTTTTAAATTGAAGTTTCTCAATTTTCACCGCAGAACTCTTATTTAAACACTTTTCATTACATTTTCTTTTTTCGCCAAACACAACAAAAACTCCTAAAGCAGTAAGTGGTTATCAAAGTTTTAAAAAGATAATTCTTAAAATCTATTTAGAACGAATCATTTTCCTTGCTTCAAATTATTCTGCAATTTTGGGTTGCTTTGAGCAGCGTCAAAAATGACAGGTACAATAAAATCTTTTAAGAAAAATAATGCAACTCTGAAGCAACAAAATAAAAGTAGTAAATTTTAAAACTATTCTCTTTGTACTTCACAGCATTACAAGAATTCTATTAATTATATAATGGATATAATGTTATAACGTAAAAAGAACATTTTAAAAGCTTGAGGAATAGCTCCGAAACAGTATGTTCAGAATTAATTAATTAATGATGCAGTAAGCTGAGCACACTATTTCTTTTTTTTTTTTTTTTTTTTTTTGAGATTTGTTTTATAACCATGCTAGGAAAGTTCAGCACTGAACCTTTTTTTTTTTCTAGTAAATGGGTTTTTTTTCGTAAAGTATTAAATAATTTTTGTTTGGCACATAGTTAACCGACAAGGCTCAAAAAAATTCAACTTTTGACTGTTACTTCTGTTTCTGGCCAGGAGCAGGCCTGGTCTGCCGAAAAAATCTGGATACATAAGCCATGATATTTAGAGTTGAGAAAATCTTTGTTTAGGGTATTTGTTTTTTAGCGCTAGGATTTTTGAAACTAATTCCAAGATGGTGAAAAAAAGGAAATTAAATGTTACTTCATTGACTCATTAACCATAGATGCAATTTGAACAAGAAAACGCAAAACAAATAAATTACCAAACAAACATACACAAATTAATTTAAAAAAACACTTATAGCGGAAACCGTGTTTATGGCAAACAAACAAACAAACTAAAAAAAAATATCCGCCTAAAGAAAAGTTAAATATTAACTTTGGCATCAAGACAAAGTTTTCAGTATCAGGTCAAGACAACCCAGAAAAGAACAAATTTCGTATTGATCTTAATAAAATGTACTAGAGGAAAAAATGTTTGGAAAGTTGGATAATGTTGCAACTGTAAAGGGCGGGCAACTACAAATGAAACTAAACATGTATAATTCTTTATTGTGACTTCAGTTTTTTTTAGACCTACAGTAAATTAAGCTAATGGATGCGATTTAGCTAAGGTTAAAGAATAGCATTTCAGATCAGTAAATATTTCGTGTTTTTTTTTCTTTAAGTTTTAAAGTTCTGTTAAACTGTTTTTTAATTTCTTTTAACTTTATTGAAACTTTATTTTTTTTGACAATTGTCTTAGTAAATGTCATTCTAGCTATGCATTGCTGTAACCAAACATTTTTTATTTCTATTAGAAACAGTTTGATTATAGTCTAGCCCGCTTTCTATATTTTGCCACAAAATATTATTCTAATAAGCGAGATTATACAAAAGAACATCATGTGTTGCTGCAAGTATTACATTCATCAAGTTAATCTTTACAATAATATTTCAATAAACGGGCTCGATTGATTTTTTCTTTTGCATTTTAATCATGAATTCGGTTTGGTACATGTTTGGATGAAACCAGAAATTTAAAAGCTCAAAAAAAAAAAAATGATTTAATACAGTGTATTTACTTGAAATCACATTTATTTTTGGAACTGAAGAACATTTTTTTTCGCACATTTAGTAGTAATCTAAAGCAGATTTTTTTCTACAAATGTACGCATAAGCAAGGAAAAAATAACATTTTAAACGGTTTTGCCCAACTTTTCCATTCTCACACAGCACCATGGAAACGAATTCCATGCACCAAAAGCTATATGAATTTTTGTGTTAAACGTTTTCTGTTTCTGTTACTACATGTGGTATTCGATTTTATTTCGAACACTTGCTCAGTATTATGCAAGGCATTATCTTTAATGTTAAGTCACGAGCAGTGCTGGTAGTGTTCAGAATATTCTGAGCCACAGAGGAAGTTTCGCTATTATGGATTTTCTTCTCAGAAAGGTACATTTTTAATAAATTTATACATGGTTTTAATATTCCTTGTACACAAAGACTCTTATAGGTTTGTGATTTCATCACTTTGTACCTCCAGAAATACTACATGCTAATTTCTTATGTTAAATTTGTTAACTACTTACGGTTCCCCTAAAGTATTTTTTCTAGTACTTGGTTAAAATCTTTTAATACGTATAGATATAATCCATACTATTAATAATTAATAATCCGTACTCTTAAAATTTGTCTGCGTCCGTCTGTCTGTCCATCTGAAGGTCGCTCTTCTCGAGAATCGCTGCGAGTTGAGAGTCGAACGACATACCGATCAATTCGAAATTTTCCAAAGAAAACAATATGACCAATCTCATGATTGTACGACTTTAATTAGCAGATGTATTAATTAAAACGTTAATTAACATTGCGTTATTCGGGAATTTTTATTTTTTTCCTGTTGCCATTTTGCATGTAAGCAAATAGAAGTATACTAGTTGCTTTAAAAGGGAATTATTTGGCTGCTGTCCAAATCTTTAAATACCGTTTCCATCTAGATTTTTTTCAATTAGTTTAATTTCTCTTTTATTGTGATTTATAAATCCTAAAATTACTCTTTAAAGCAATTTTTTCGTTTAGAAATTTATTGTAATTTAGCTTCGTTTCCCTTTTATTCTAAGCAATGATTTCTATTTCTTTCTGCTGCCATTTTACACATTGTGTTAATAAATAACATTTTAGCAATTGTTTCAGTGGTACTGACATACTGGGTAATTGGTTGCTCTATTCGGCCATAACCTTTTTTTATCATCTGCCCTTTTTTATTTTCTACAGCCTACGTTTTTAAACTCTTTTCAGCATATGAAAGTTATTTCTTCAGTTATGTTTATTTATTGTAGTGTAAGTTTATCATTACCAGTCTTATATTTTGGTAAATTTAGGATGTGCAACTGATTATGTTTATTTTCTTGAACTTTTTCCCTTCACATGGGTGAGTTTTCGAATCGTAACAACTCTCTTTTTCCATCCCGTTTTTACTTTTGAAGCACATTTTATGAAGTGAAAAGAACACGCTAAATTACGTCTGTTTGGGTTCCTTTAAATGAAACAGAGTTGAACAAAAAAGCTTGCTTTTTAATGATTTTGACTAGAGTTTCGTTAGAATCTGATGATTTGGTATTAAACTAATGCATATTAGTAGTTTTTAAGTCTTGGTGCTTTAGTTTCACGTAATCAACCATGCAATATGTGTCATTTTATGTAAAAAGCTGATTGAAGTTGTACATAAATAATTCAGATATAGTCTATCAGATGTAATTCAGTTTAACGTGAGCACAGATTATAGTTGATAATGCATATATTTTCATCTTTTGTGCTAATCGAAAATACTCATAACTTGTATATTTTATATTTATTATTACCGTTAATGAGATTTTTGCAACAAAAAAAAAATGTTTGACTGGTGTTTAGCAAACCCTGCATCACGCGCATTTATTTATTCCTTAATGCATTAGAAACTGATGTCAGAGTGCTACACCTGTTTTTTTTTCTAGTAAATGGATTTCTTTTTCGTAAAGTATTAAATAATTTTTTGTTTGGTACATAGTTAACCGACAAGGCTCAAAATATACCTTAATGAATGTGTTTAGCATTAACTTTTGACTGTTACTTCTGTTTTTGGCCTGGAACAGGTCTGGTCTGCCAAAAAAATCTGGATACATAAACCATGATATTTTGATTTGGGAGAGGCATTGTTTTTCTTTTTAGCGCTACGGTTTCAGAAACAAACTTCAAAATGGTAAAAAAAATCGAGAAAATTGAATGTTACTTTTTCAACACATTAACTATAGATGCAACTTGAACAAGCAACCGACCAAACATATACAAGTTAATATAAAGAAAAAACTGCCGGAACCGCCGAAACCGTGTTTAAGGCAAACAAACAAACAAAAAAAAGCGAAGGAAAAGTTAATTATTAACTTTAACATTAGGACAAAGTTTTCAGTATCAGGTGAAGACAACCCGGAAAAGAACGAAATTCGTATTGATCTTAATAAATTGTATTAGAGGCGAAAATGTTTGGAAAGTTGGATAATGTTGCAACTGTAAAGGGCATCTACCAATGAAAATAAACATATTCAATTCTTTATTGTGATTTCAGTTTTTTTAGACCTACAATGAATTAAGCTAATGGATGCGAATTAGCTAAGGTTACAGAATACCATTTCAGAATAGTAAATATTTCATGCTTTTCTTTTCAGTTTTAGAGAGTTCTGTATAACTTTTTTATATTTTTTTAAAACTTTATTGAAACTTTTTTTTTATGCCAACTAGCTTACTAAATATCATTGTATTTATGCATTGCTGTAAGCAAACATTTTGTATTTCTATTAGAAACACTTTGATTACAGTCTAGCCCACATTCTAAAATAGCTATTTCGCCACAAAATATTATTCTAATAAGCGAGATTATTTATTATCAAAGACACACAAAAGACCATCACAATGTTTTGTTGCAAGTATTACATTCATCGAATTAACCTTTTCACTTATATTTCAATAAGCGGGCTCGATTGAATTTTTCTTTTGTATTTTATTAATAAATTTTGTTTGCTTCATGTTTGGATGAAACCGGAAATATACAAACCTTAAAAAATGATTTAATACAGTGTATTAAATCATTCGGGGGCTCGATTGAATTTTTCTTTTGTATTTTATTAATAAATTTTGTTTGCTTCATGTTTGGATGAAACCGGAAATATACAAACCTTAAAAAATGATTTAATACAGTGTATAGAGCTGAAAGCATAATTTTTTCTGGAACTGAAGAACCTTTTTTTTTGACACTTAATAGGAATCTAAAGCAGTTTTTTTTTTCTACAAATACACGCATGAGCAAGGTAAAAATAACATTTTAAACGGTTTTGCTCAACTTTTCAATTCCCACATAGCACCACGGAGACGAATTCCAGGCACCAAAAGCCATTTCAATATTCGTCTTTAGCGTTTTCTGCTTCTGTTTCTGCATGGTATCCAATTTTAGTTTAAAACACTTGCTCAGAAGCATGCAAGGCATTATGTTTAATGTTAAGTCATGAACAGTGCTGGTAGGTTTCAGAATATTTTCAGCCTTAAAACTTTTTTCGCTAGTATATATTTTGTTCTCAGAGAGGAATATTCTTAATGCATTTATACATTGTTTTAATATTCCTTGTACACAAATAATTTTAACAAAAAAAGTAAAAAACATTTTTCACGTTTTATATGTTTATTTCTGTCCAATGATAATGCAGTTACACAAGTTTCTTAATATTGTTATAGTTTACATAATTTAACGAATTCATTTCTGAATGTCAATCACTAACAATGACTCATATAAGTTTGTAATTTCATCATTTTATACCTCCAGAAGTACTACATGCAAAATGTGTTACGCTTTCCCTAAAGTTTTTTTTTTCAGTACGTGGTTAAAATATTTTAATACATAAAGATATAATTATCGAGATATAATATATGCTGTAATTGTTTACTGAAGTACTATCTGTAACCTAAAAATAGACCCTTTATTACTATGTGTTCTTCTTGACAGGTATTTGATCTTCTTTTATTTTAATGCATTATTTTTTGCTTTTTTAGGTATCAGAAATAAAAATGTTCTAAGAATAAAATTTAGTTTGGAGAAACTTAACCTTAAAAGGTCGCAATGCTGTGATTAGGGTATGCGTAGCCTTCACTTCAATAGTATCAAAAGATATCTCTTAAACTGAGAAAAATAAGAGAAAAAGGAAAATTACGTCAAAACATATATTAAAGCAACATTTGAAACTGTATTTCAAGAACATTGGAAAAATAACATCAGAAATAACTTAAAATCTATGAGAATTATAAAACGTACAAAAACAAAGTTACGTCAATTGCTTGTAAAAAAAAAAAAAAATAAATAAAAAATAATAGTAATAAAAGATAAAACTAAATAATAATAATAAAAAAACCATGAAGCAAGTTGTTTTTAATCCAGAAAACTCCGTTTGATTGGTAAATGAACTCTATATGTAGTAATATGTTTCCTTTTGTAAATCAGCGAAAAATTTCAGTTATTGTTTAACTTATTGTATCTGCTGATTTAAATCAAAAGAAATAAGGCCGACACATATGATTTTTCCCGAACATTTCTACTGTTTGCTACCTGGTTCGATTTTTGAATCCCGGGCGTTTTGGAAGAGATGATGAGAAGGACAGACATAAACATGTTAATCAGTAAGTTACATGCACAGAACATTATGCACATGCTTAACTGGATAGGGTAGATTGAAACAGCATTGTGTGGTAAGAAAATTTAAATAGTGCCAGTGGTGAAAAGTGGTAAAAAAATATACATAATTTTCTATTGAAACGTGTATTTCGAGTATTTAAACAGTATTGCCTTTAGTGTCATTATTTAAGAAAACAAAGGCATAAATAAGGTAAAGGAATATCTTATGGCGAAGTAAAATAATAATAGCATACAAATATTAAATTTTAAAAATGTTTTCATAATGTGTCGTGAAAACAAAGGAGTACAGTTCCCATTTTTGTTTTGTAAACCTGTCATACAATGTGACAAGAGCGAACTCGTTCCTAATTCCCTTCAATAAAAGTCATCAATTATACCAATTAGACTTTTCAAGCGCTAGAATTTTCCTTAGAATCAAAGCTCACTTCACCCAGCTCAACTGTCAAGAACTTTAACATTACTTACTAGTTTATTTGCACTGAATATGCATAGATAATTCCTTCGGGGAAGAGTTTTCTAATCTAAAGATGTAGGGAAAGCGATTTGTATGTTTGTTCAATACAAAATATGACATTATTTAATCAATGAAATTATGAATTTGTATTTTATCGTGATTTTTTTTTTATTTTTATTTATTTATTTATTATTATTATTTTTTTATAATTGAATTGACCGAGACCTTTAACTATATCAACCTTAATAATATAACACAATGCTCTATTGTTATCTAATAGTTTTTTGTTATATCTTTTGGACTGGGGAGCACTTGGGAGATTTTCATCACATATTAGGAAAATATGTTTTTTTTTTACAAAACCTACTGCTATATTCATTATATTCGGTAGACGTTTGCCAACAAGACATTTGAAAACAAGACATTGTAGACATTTAAGCGCAAAATTTGACTACATCACATTCTTCGTTTTTTTTTTCTTTACAATGAGTCTGTTTCCGATTTAAAGTTCTTCATTTCCATTTTCGTACCAACATCTTCTGTTTTGTTATCATCTTCTAATTTTATTTGGATAAACGATATCATAATTTTCATCAGTTGTAACAAAATGTCTTTTATTAAGATTGAAATAGAAGATGTAACTATACATTTAAAAATGTAACGTCACAGAAACTGTGAAACTATGTCTATAGCAGGCCTACTTGCAGAAGACCTCATAGCACCTACAGCCTTAAAATGTTGCACAAAATTACTACTGGCAGAAAAAAATTGCAACAAGAAGTTATTTTAAATTTTGAATCAGGTTTTAAAAATTTATTTTAGGCTAACCTTTACATAAATTGAAAGGATAAAAAAAATGCACCCCCTAACATTCGATGTCATTCGAAAAAAAAAATTTCTGGTGCATCAAATTAATCATGTTCCATTTTCCTAAAGTAATTTAAACAACATATGTAAGGATATCTATTTCAGCAAAATCCCCAGGCGAAGGATTAAGACATTATTAATAAGAGGCATTACTTTTTGTCTTTCATTGACGTAACATTTAAAAAATGTTTCTTGTTAGATGGAGCGGGACTTTACGTGTATGAAATTGGTTGAATATTTAATATTAAATGTTCATTGTAGTTTCCGTTAATTTTAAAATATGCTGAGTTAATACACTATATGCATCACTTAATATACATCCAAAGAAATAATCTTAAATTAAAGGGGAAAATAACTTACTGCCTAGCCCCCGATTGAGACTTGCAGTTATGTTGAAGCTTAATGCATTATTTCTACTGCCAACAATAAGTTTCATTCGATTTCGAATTTCCTGTTTATTTGATTCGGTTCCAATTACAATATTCTATTGCTTCATAAATTTATATGCATATTATGCAACATTTATTAGTTAGGTCAATCACACGAGCATACGAATTCTAAGCTCCTCAATGAATATTGACAATGCTGTGTAATCTGGAATGTTTTAAATAATCCTTTTGAGTTAATTTGCATGTTATTAAGTTACATATGCGATCCCAGGCTCAAAGTGTATCAAAGGATTCACACACCTTTAATTCAAATTTAAACTACGTTACATAGATAAAATTGTATTTTTGAATATTAAGTTCATCGACATTGAATGGAAATAAGAATTTCCGTTCAAAACTAAACGAGCCTACATTACTTTATACCAATATCGGCTTTCTAGTATGTGATTTATGTTCTCAAAAGTAGCTGAAATTCAAAATTATTTCAAACGTAACTTTTCAATATCTAAACCATCATTTTTAGAAATACAATATGCCTCGCTTATTTAAAGAAAAAAAATCGTAAAAATTAAATTAGCGAACAAATAAAGTAGTAGCACCTTTCAAAAAAAGCAGCTAATATGTAGTTATATACCATAAAAAAAACTTTAATCGCTTTCAAAAAGACAAAAATAATACGCTCATTAAAACATTTACAATGCGTCAAAACAAGAAAAAAAAATCTCTTGTTTTTCACCTGTTACCAAAAGAATAAATAAATAAATACATAAATAAAACGAAAAATACACTTTCAAAATAAATTTAAAGAAACAGCAAAATGTCATTATAAAAAATTATTTTCATTATAAAAAAAATCGTCAACGCATCTTTATGTAGAAACATAACGGTCTCCAAATTTCGCGTGAAAATAAAAACAAATCATGCATCAACAATAATTATTTTAAAATAGAAATCATTGCTGCGGAGTCGTAGTCGGAGTCAGTCTCATTTTGGCGTAAACGGATTAGATTCAGGAGCGGATGGTTTTTAATTAAAAGACTCGGAGTCGGAATCGGTCATTTTTCCTTCAAGCTCGCAACTCTGTCAATGTCTGCGGAGCCGAAGTTATTTTTGGAGTAGAAGACTAAAATTCCAAGAGTCGGAGTCAGTCATTTGACCTAGGTGTCTAAAATTTTGCCAAAGCTAGAGTCAGAGACGTCGAGTCGGAGAGCGACTAATTTTCGGTTACAGGAGTCGGATTCGGAGTCTATGGACTAAAATTCTAGACGTCGGAGTCGGGAGTTGGTTATCAAGATCATCTTAATTTATTATCTTTTTCCCCCTATCTTAGTACCCTACTTCCCCATTTTTAGTTTTTCGGTATTGATTTAATTATTTTACTTATTTTTTACTTTTTCTTTGTTTTTCGTGATATTTTTAAGATGCATTAAACCTTCTTTCGTGCAACTTTCGTCTTTATCTGACTTTTACCGGGAAATCATGCTAAACAGTGGCTAGTTAGGCTTGCATTCCTTTCCACAAAAGCTTTTTGAGAAGGACGTACATTGGGAGAATACGTTTAGAGAAAAATTATTACAATAAGCAGGTACATTTTAAAATATACGTCAAAAATTGGAAAGACAGAAAATTGTGATGCTTGAAACTGATATGTTCCAAAAATTAAAAAAATAGTACTTTTTGTATAAAATATTTTTTTGTTTAAAGGGGTCACAGTACCTTTTGAACATTTCTTTTATTTTTTGAATATTGTGTTTTTCTTTGAAACCATAACATACACACTCATTTCGCAACCAATATCTTATTTTCAAAATCTTAAAATATTGCCGACATTTTTTAAAAATTCAAAAAAAAATTAGGGAAATTTTATTTTTTTTTAAAATTCCTATGGCTTTTTTGTTTTTGCACTTATTAAAAAAATATTTTTGCTAAGCAATCACAATATTCAGCTCTAAAAATCTGTGCATTCATTTGTTTATATATGTATTGGGGCATTTTCTGTGATTAATTATGTAAAAAATCGTATTTTTTAAAAATTTGTTTTTAACGGTGTAACATGCTCTAAACATTTGAGTAATTTATAAAATGCTTATCCAATGCACAATTTTGTTAAATATATTATCTTGACTGCAAAAAGTAACACTTTACGGCTGTATCTTTGATATAAAAAAATTCTTAGGGATTCTAATGACATGAAAACCCAAAAAAAAGATCACCGAGAAAAAGCAATTTAAATTTTTTCTTTCGCATAAGAACAAATAACGAGCATGACCTAAAACAACTCATAACTTTTTAAATATTTGAACTAAAGCGATGAAACTTTTTCCCTGTGTTTGGAATAATTTGTAGTTTTGAAATAAGAAATAAAACATTTTTTGATCGTTTGATCATTTTTGAGGTACTGACCCCTTAAAAGTCCATTTTAAAAGTCACACTCAATGCATCTTTCTAAAGCAACTGCCTCAGAAAATTTACACTGATCAATCATGTCATTCCCTGCGGTCAAAACAAAATAACTTATGTTTTAAAAAGAAAAAAAAATCTGACTTAAACAATAAAAATAGGGAAGAGAAAAATGACCGCAGGTCGGAGAACGTAAATTTCCTGTCCAACTTCCTACCCCTATTACGATCAAACTGAAGTACGAGTTTCTTCCTTCTTTCACTCTCATCTTTTATTCTTCCCCTAATGCACTGGAATCTAGATTCTGTATAAGATGTCGCAAAAGCGAGACGTGACAGAACTAGAGATATCGTCTGAAGGAAAGTTTTATCGTTTTACTCTTCTTCTAAAACGATCTTCTATTTTAATGCGAACTAATGTCCCTTGAAAATTTATAAAAAAAAACGTTGTGTTTCCGAAAAATATGAAACAAAGCATAGAATATAATTTAAAGTAAAATAAAATATGATAGTTTCTTTCCCATACGTATAAGTATAAGCCCTGCGTAAATTATCAAAATAGCATCATTGTTTAGAAAAAGCGACTAAGTTTGAACCAATTTTAAAAAACAAAAAGTAATATATACAAAACAATTTTAAGCCAATTCCTATTTAGGTAAAGTTTACCCCGTGTGGGGATACCATATTTGTATTCATAAAAAACTTGAACACATTTTAATAAATGTATTGTGCAACAATGAGAATGATCAGCAAGCAATTTCCAATTGAAGAATAATTATGCAATTTATCATGAAATAAAAAAAAACAACTATAAATCGTGTGGTCGTGTCGAAAACAAAACTCAACATTCATTTGGGGGAGAGCAAAATGGAAATTAAGGCCGATTTTTGAGTGAAAATTTTTTCGCGAATACAATACTTCCTTTTTTGTAAAAAGAAGTAAAAATGGTATGTTAACCGTAACTTTTGTTTTTACAACTCCACAAATTAAATTCAACAAACCTATGAGTGTGTTGAAACATTTTAACAAGTCATAAAAATTTCACACTTAAAGCAAGGGCAAAATAAATCACTTAATTGACTTATCCCCAAGTAGTGACTAAAACTTCTCCCACAAGTTGTGGAAATAATGGTTTAGGAATGCAAATCCATTATTACGATTATAGTGAAAGTGCTTATCCGTAACGATCCTATCACTATTCAAAGCTCTTAGCTGATTCAGTTTTAGAAAGGATTACCATTAAATGTCCCTGAGGTGTTTTATCTAAAGTGGAAATTTGATGCAGTTCAGGCAAGTGAACTCTGAAAGCGGAGTCGATAAAGCAATTGTAAAGAGTTTCAATGTTACTCGAAATCAAGGTGGTGTTCGCGGTAATTTTTTTTTCAATTAGTGATGTTCTTTCGCGGTTAAAAACATGGCCGTATTTAAAGTATGTGTTTTTAGGGTTCAAACCATCTCCAAAAATTTCCGAAATTATTCTAAATTTTGGTTTTTATTATATCTTTGCTTTGCTTTTGAACTTATTATTACCTTTTCATTGAATATCTGACGCTGGCGCTAACAAAAACATTGCAGTTCTTTAAATCTGAAGAGACCAAATTCTATATTTGATATATTTCTATCATTGTCGAAAAATATAAATACAAGAAGTATTACTTCAAAAGAGCTTCATTGAGTATACGCATTTATTTTTTGATTTATTAAAAATACATCAAATATTTAACAAGAGTAAAGTTCTTTAATAAAAATATTACATTAGCAAAACATTAGTAGTTAAGATGGCTTTTTCAAATGAGCAAATTGGAAATTTACATTGTAAATTATAGTAAGAACATTGTATTTTATAATAAAACTTGTACACTCTTTAAAAAGTTCCTAAATTTTTACGGTAAAAAGTTACTGGCATCCATGTTGCCTGTAACTATTACCGTAAAATCCTATTTTACTGTAAAATTTTACGATATAATAAACGAAAGTTAAAAAACTCAAAATTCGAACTGCAGGTTCGATCTCGGGACCTCTGAAATGGCAGGAGGCTTTGCAGCCCACCATACGAGTTGAGACGCATCAAATAAGGGAAATACGGTGTTATATGTTTTGTACTGTGAGTCACGTGGTGTATCGATTGGCGTTGCAATCGTTTATTTTCTTCAGTACAATTTGCTGTAAATTTTTTCTGTACTGTAAGCAATAAATTTTACAGTAATAATTACGTAAAAGTTTCCTGAAATTTTTACAGTGTATTGAAGCAGCCATAAAAAAAAGGAGAAATTTTTTCCTTTTATTTTTCTGTGGGAGCAAAGTTAATGTTTTTCTAATGAAACAGTTTCTAATTGTTTATAAAAAAAAAATAATCGAAACTAATTGCTAAACAAAATATTGAATGAAGAAATGAAAGCATAATGAAGCAATAAACGAATAATTTATTTAATTAATTAATTGATTTGTGAAGGAAAAAATATGAAAAAGTATCAGAGTGATATAAAAAAATAAGTATATGATTGAACAAATAAGTGAACTACTAAATGTAATACCTAAATGAATTTATTGTTAAATGAATGATAAATGATTTCGTAAATGAATGAATGAATACACGAAAAAACCTTATTTCACTTTGCCCAACGCGCAGTACTTGACGAAATGTACAAGATATTTAGAATAAAAATAAGCTTAATATCAACTAAATAAATACTGCACCGAATATTACAAGATCTTAATTTTTGTTTAAATGTTAGTAACAAGAACTTTTTCATTTTATAATTTCAAAGATTATTTTTGACGTACAAGAAAATATTGCAATATATCTATGAATTTTTAAAAATTGCCTGTATTGTGAAATATTTCAGTTTTCGGAGATTTTTTGTTCTGACTGGAATAGACTGCATGTGATGCTAAATAGTTAAAATATCACCAGACAGGTAGCACTAAAAGTAGAGTAAATATTTTACTATTTCACTTTACCCCCATATTTCAATTTTCCCCACATTCCTCTACATTGCATTACGAATGTCTACGTGTTGTTTCAAGAAACTACGTTTATTTTTTTTCAAACACAGCTTAACAATTTGAAATACAAAATACCTATTTGCAGCTTTTTCAAACACTGTTTAATAACAAGTTTATACTAGCAGGATTACGCAGGTTGTATTCTGACATAACTTAAACCTACTTGCTATCCCACATTCAACTATTTTCTGAATCATTATCAATGTTTTTTGTAAGTTTTTTTTTTTTTTTTTTCACTCTTTCAACTGCGCATGCCTATCACTAAGAATACATTTGCAATTATTCACGTTTGAAATGCATTTCAATATTACAAACTGCAATAAAATAACTGCTTTCATAAAAAAAAAGATTTAAGAAAAAGAAAAGGATAGAACATATAAATAGTGAAACAAATGAGACTATCTCACAAAGGAAATACGCAGTACAGCAAATAAATCTTCATTACGCATGCATCGGCGTCTTGTTTGATAGCATTAATAAGACATTTATTTTCAGAACCAGGTTCAAACGTTAATCAACAAGAAGACTTTATGCGCACAGAAAATGTTTTTCTTGAAGTTCAAAAAAACTCGTAATTGACTTTTAAGAAAAAAAAAATTACTCATGAGAGTATGTTTTTTTGCTTTTGTTCATTTTTTTATTTATTTTATTTTATGTAACGAGTTCGTTTAGAACCTAACGAGCCTACTTTCTCGTACGTCAACTTCGATTATACAACATCATCCGTATATCTATCACTTGACTTTCTTAGGTTCTCAGTTATAGAGGAGAGGAAGGTATTATGGAATAATATTTACCGTTATAAAAACACCTGTACTATTTTTTTTAATTAAAAATCACTAAAATCATCGTGGTTTTGAAAAACAACTAATTGTTATGCAATATCAATTGTTGAAAAAAATAACAATTTTGTTTCGTTTTTTTGAAAAAAAATATTGAAAGTTTATGTTCAAATGGAAGTTTATATGAAATATTCTGGTAATAGGGAATACGTGGTTTATACTATAGACCAACTAATCAGACGTCATAAAACCTAGTTAAATTTAGCCATAAAATAGAGTATATTTATGAAATATGCAAGTCATGTCTGGTTCAGGACAAGTTATAAAAATCACAGATAAAACCGAAGTATCGTGTATTCCCTAATACTCGACACGTAATCTTGGGAATTAAACATTTAAACGGACGGACAAAACACTGTCAGCTAAAAAACGATTACAGTATAACAAACTACAATGCTTTTAGTATACATTATGCTAAACATGAATGTTCAAGTCTTATATGTATTAATAAATAAAAGTGTTTGAAGACTTACCTGCAAAAGGTTTTGAAAATAGATAAAAAATTTTCTGCATTAAGTCCTAAAACAACAGCAAATGGTCAATTCTAACCGTGGTGTAGCTTGGGAGTCCTACATAAGTGGTTTATGGTATTTTCACGAGATGGTAGCACCAAATCGAGCTGAGACCTCGGTATTCCATATTTCCCGACTATTCTGTAATACCCCCCCCCCTCTAATCTACTAAGGAAATAACAACTTGAAATATAGTAACGACTTTGTATCAAGAAATTATTTAGAGAAAAGAAACAGGATATTTACTCTCAAAAACTGCTTTAGGCATTATGTCCCAGATTTTTTTTTTTTAAATATGTAAGTGTTCCAAATTAAATGTATGTGTATAGAAATATATCGAAAACAAGTAAATAAATGAAAAAAAAAACATAAAAAATTCATTTCCAATGTGAATACGTGAAAATAGATTATTTTGATTAGATATAAAATCGAATGTATTTTATTATTTAGTTTCCTCTAAAGATAAAAGAATAACAATATTTAGATTTTCTTTCTATATATCTTAAAATCTAATACTGAGAACGAATTTATTATTTTCTCAATTTTAATGTATGAAAACAATCAATTTCGGTTAATCTTTCTGATAAAAGGATTGAAATTCACCTTTACTTTTTATTTACCTTTAAGATGTCTTCTTCTTTTTTTTTTTTTTTTTTGTTTACTCCCTGGGTAGACTTTAAACAGCTGTTGTACTTTTTAAATTCAAATTTTTCTATAAAATGTTTAAGCATCTTAACTTTCTTACACTAGTATTCCATAAACATAAATGGACATGAATTTTTTATGCATTTTCTTAGAAGATCTATTGCATGTAGTTTCAGTTTTATTTGTCCGGGAAAAGACGAAGTTGCAACAGTGTCCAAAATAAATGTCATTTAGCTTCATCATCCAATGATCAGAAGAGGTATTGACATTTTTGCTTTAAAAATGAAAGTTTGACTGTGACATTTGCTTAGATCTAAATATTGCGGAAACCTTGTAATAACATTTCTTTAAACAGTTGTAATAACATTTCTGTTTCAGCAGCATTTTTCCAACTTGTTATCGCTGCGAGTTAAACTCATCTCATGATATGTAACTTTTATCAAATGGTGAGGTTTGACAAAGTTTGGACAATATATGTTGGAAAATCGCCATATAATAAATCAATATCTTAAGATAGAAAAAAAATTAGCAATTTAAAAAGTTGTTCGACATGATTAGGAAACAAAATATGTTATTTTGGATATTTTCCAACTGTTAGTTTGTAAAAACTAGGTCAAAACTCCCAATTTTCCCTTTTTAGAGTAGCTTGGAATAGTTCAAGCAGTATATTATTATTGTATATTTTAAATGAAAAGTCGGATTTAAGTGTAGTTTTGGGATTGAAAATTTATGTAACACTGAAATACAAAAGACGGCGGAATCGAAAGAATTGTTTTTTTTTATTGTTTTTTTATCGAAAGAAAAAATGGTAGAAAAAGACAAAAATTCCCCATTAACTATAAAAGCCCACTTTTCCACAAACTTGTATCTATTGTGCTATTAATTTTCTTATGACATGTTTTTGATAAAGTGAAAAGCAAAGAAAATATAAGGTTTCTTTCAAGAAACGAATACAACATGAAACTGTAACGACTTCTAAGAATTCTTATGATTAAAATTAATAGCAGCCAGATTTTAGTGTCACAACTTGTTTGTCAAAGTTGCATACTGTGTGGTCGGATTTTTTATATTTTATACCTTTATTGCAGTTTTAGTAAATAAACCGTTTCATAATTCTGGAAATAATTGTTTTTATTTTCATATGCAATATATTAATCCACACTTTTTAGCTTGAAATTTTATTCTTAGCGGATGTTCAAAATATCAAACTTTGAACGTAATTGTTGTGTTATCTTACTATTGTGTTCCTCTTTGAATGCGAGGGGAAAAAAAAAACATTTAAAAGTAGGTTTTTCGAAACCTTCAAAATTATGCGATCAGTAACCGCCGATCTTACGACCAGGGAGATATATTTGATTATTTAAACTAAATTTCATAGGGTTATTTTCAGAACGAGCAATAGTTTAGCAAGGCATTAAAAGATCTTGCAAAATAGGTCAAAAATATCCGTGAAAGATATTTTGGCGCATCATCCACCAACGCAAAACCTTGGAGATGAGTATTCTGTTTCGACAACAATAAACTGGTATGTTTTTCATTTAATATTTGAAAAGAATGTGATGCTTCATATTAATGTCATGCACTCTCCTGCGCACGTTGCTTCCTAAATCCTACATTATTTGAGGTAGTGAGAAGCAAAGGGATAAAAGTGGACATTTTCAAGTTTCCAGTAAAACGCGTTTAAAGATCCTAGGTAGGCTTTCATTGAAAGTTTTTTCTAAATCCTGCTGTATAGAAGCAACTACCAGGGCTACTTTTACCATCTCTTTCCCCAAGACAGAGAAAAGGTTAACATACCATGTGTACTGGTTATCTCCAAATTTTTAATTTTGGCCACTTACATCCCTTTGCTTCTCACTGCCTCATTTGAAGAGATTTTTTTTTTTAAATTTCTTCCATTTATCACCATACTCAAATGAAATGTATTGTGTCAAAAAATATGTTTGAGAAACATGACAAATAATTGTAGCTTAAAGCAATGTTTTTAAAAAAAATCTAGCTCATTGCTTTTTTTTTCAAAAATGATGATACATTTTTGACGTTTGCCATGGACAATTTTGAATTTGTTTGAAGTTTTACTATGCAGAATACATGTAGAATACATACCGTATTGCTAGTTTTCGACTTCGCATAATCGTAAAACTTGCAAGAGATTTGCTTATTTTTTCACTTTTTTACATATTAATCGCATAAAACGTTACATAAATAACTAATGAACAATTGCGGTATCTCGGTTTTACGTCTGTATTTGAAGAAGTAAAATTAATTTCTCAGCGCAAAAATGTTCTCATGATTTAATAGTCTTTCCTCTGTGTCATTATTATCATTTTTTACAAAACACTGCTTGTGTTGGACGCCCTTTCCGCTACATTATTAAACAAAAAAAAAAAAAAAAAAAAAACGAAAATGCAAACTCTAAAAGACTATCCCACCTCCGCTGAAGAGGAAACCAACCAATAGGGTAATAATAAAAAAAATAACCAACAAGCGGAGTAGCATTGTAAAACATGTTTCTGGATAAGTACTTTATTTGCCCTTGTGCCCCCATTATCGAAATATAAAGTCTTGAATTCGGCCATTTTTTTAAAAAAGTCACCAAATTTAGCGAGTCTCAGTTGAAATAGAAGACAATCTTTCACACGATTTGTAGATGGGTTCCGACGCGACGGTGAAATTGCGTGTTGAATAAAACGGAATATCTTGAAATTTGGCACTTAATTTCGGCAGCTTTAAGTCCTCATATCTTCATAACGGGCAGATAACGGCAAATCATGTATGTGGCAAAAATATTTATCTCAAGGTGCCCTTTCGATTGCCCCCCCTTTTGAACTTTTTCATGGTTACGCTTTTCGTTTGGTTAACTGGTAAGGGTGCTTAAATTATTAAGCGTTAACCTAATTAGCTTATCAGCTACGCTACTTTGCTCATTTTCTGTTTAAAAGATAAAAGAACCAACACCATACGTTTCGTATTTTCAAAATTTTAAAATTTATATTTTCCCTTCTTCAAATGCATTGCTGAACTAAGTATGTGTACACATTTTTCAATATGAACAATACCTCTCGCTTACATTTTAAGCATCAGAACATTTCCAATTGGGATTCTTTAAATTTGCTTGCAGCGAAAACACCAAGAATTGCAATTTAAATTTGTTAGAGCACTTCAAACGATCAAAAGAGCGAAATAATAATCTGTGTATTTTGTTGCAAAAGTCGAGTATGAATGGTAAAGTAATTCATATGCAAATTCGCCGGAGTTATGCTATTCCCGGATTTCTCGCGGCCACTCAGCGGTACGAAACCAGATGCATCTTAATGAAGCAGTGAGAGAAAATTTTGTATTTAATTCTGCTTGAATTAGTTTTTTTCAATCTGAAAAGCAGATTTAAATTAACAAGTCGCGTTTTTTTAATCTTTTTGAAAAATAAATTCTCATGACTTATTCAGTGATCAACATGAACTAAATTCAAATTAATATCTAGCTACAAAACGACACGAACTTGAGGGTCACAGATCCGGACGAAAATCTTGATTTAGGTTAATACCCACTACATATGAGCCCAGGTAAAGCGGTTTGACTGCATAGGCGCTATTTCAGTTGCAACGGGGGTCCAAAAATCTTATTTGAGTCCAGAAAAGCAATGCTTTTTCCTTTAAAATTAAACTTTTTTTACCCTTTTCTTGCATTTGCATTGCAGTATGAGTCCATTCAATGTATTCACAAAACAGAATAAATCCCCCCCCCCCTTCCTCCTTTGTACTGACAAAAGACACCGATTGTCTTGAAAGGGTACGAATTGTAACAAAGTTCCAAATTCAAATGAAAACACCGTTGCAATTCTCTGGAGTCCTGCAAATCAGTGTGGTTCGAACGGCAAAAACTTGAGAGTCACGAATCTGGATAAACTTGATTTAGGTCAATTCGTAGAAGATATGAGCCCAGGTAAAATAGTTTGATTGCATAGGCTCTAGTTCGGCACCAAGAGGATCTAAATTTGTTTGTTTGGCTTCGGAACTGCAATAGCGTTTTCTTTGGAGTTTGAAACTTTGGCACAATATTTGCTTTCTTAACATCTGTCGCGACTCTTGTTAGTACGATGTAGGGGCAGTGAAATTTACTCCCTACTGTGAATGTATTCAGTTGAGCGATACTGCAATGCATATCAAGAAAAGAGTGAAAAAAGGTTTATTTCAAAGGAAAGTCATTGCTTTTCTGGAGCCAAACTAGAAACTTGAGACCCCCATTACGACCAAACTAGGGCCTAAGCAGTCAAACAGCGTTACTTGGGCTCATATCTAGTGGGAATTAACCTAAATCCAGAAGTTCGTCCGGGTCAGTGACCCTCAAGTTCGTGCCGTTTGGTAGTGAGTAAATAGCTTGTGTTAGAACATGTTTCACCAAAAGGTTATCAAAACATTTATGTAAAAAGCTAGCTGCGTTACCCGACGTAGCTCGGTGTACCTCGAAAAAAATTGTGTCAAGTGACGCATGTCCAATAAACAGGCTTAAGTTTAGAAGAAAAAAATAAATGGTGTAAAATTCCCTGTCAACGTGTAGAAAAGAGCAGATTCATGACTCAAAATTTATATTTACACGAGTTTTTATGTTTTTTTTTTCTTCTTTTTTATGTTCCAAACATTTGGGCATTGCAATTAATAAGCGTAAACATTATGCTTCAAATTTTTCTGGTAAAACCCCAAAGGGGGTAGTTTTTCTTGAAGGTTGTTTCTCATAGGAGGTAAAAAGAAAAATCTGTGTGAAATCCTCAGCATCAAAAGACCTCTTTGTCAAGTGTAGCCAAGATCCGTCATAAACTGTAGATTTGTATAAGGAAAACCCCCCTATGTGTGTGCCCCCATTCGAGGTACGAAAATTACACATTACACTATGTGAGCTTATGATCATCAAAGGAAATGTGTGCCAAATTTGAAAAAAATATGATACTAAATGTGGATTTCTGTAAGGAATATACAAATCCTCAAAACCACAAACACGCGCATAAACTTCCAATTTTATACATATGGGTATTGTATCGAACAAATGACATTCTCAGGACTTGCTAAGATAGGCAATAATTTTACTAAAGGTTTTTGAGAAACGTAATTAGCAATTTAGTCATAATTTACAATTTATCAGTCAAAAATTAGCAATCTAAAGAGATTCCCTTTGGAAAATATCGAGTAATTTTTATTTTTTAAAAAAATGAAACTCCAACATAGAAGAGCCCACATGCTGATGTTATTTTTACCAAATCGCAGAAACTGAAAATTTTAAGTAAATCTTTTTTATGAAACAGGTTTGTACAGGTTTCAATTTTTCAATAATTGCAGCATATATACAATATCTTCAAATTATTGGGGCACACAAAAATATGTTTAAAAATGCAATACACAATTTCAAACAACAGATTTAATTAAAATTCAATTCTATTAAAAACGTTAGGTTATATTTAGTTGATGAAATGTGTTTTATTTGATTGAGAGCGCTTAAAATTTAGTAAAGTAGTACAAAAATGACAAATTATACAGTGATGGTTTAAAATTGCATCATCCGCGCCGCAAAGGAGAGGAATATCATCCTGACTGCAATCCACACAGTCAAGCATCCCGTATCCCAGATGATTTGGGGATGTATTTCTAATTAAGGAGTTGGTGAACTTCACTTTGTGCAAGAAACAGTAAACGCTCAGGTGTACATTGGCATTTTGGAGGTGAAATTGCTTCCTACTATCCGGGATCACTTTAATTGACATGGGGTCAAGTATTTTTTTTTCTCGAAGCTCACATGCAGGTTCAGAAATGGAAAAATGAGCATGGGGTCAGCAGTTTGCCTTGGCCCGGAAACAGCCCCGATCTACGTAAACAATTATCGGATTCCTGCTATTAAATGTTTATTTCATAAGTTTTGCAGAATTTCACATACATTCATCGTTATTCGGTCGACCAAAACTTCTCACATATTCCCAGGGGCGCCTCGTCGCTATGGGCAGGGTGGGCCCGTCCCACCCAACAAATTGCAATTGATAAAATACGTTATTAACAAAAATATCGTTCTGTGTTTCAGTTTAAAAAAAGTAAAAAGTAAGGCGCACAACAGATTTCAAACATCTAGCTCCCCCCCCCCCTCTCCGCATATCTCTAAACATAACCAGAAAGTTCTTGAATCCCATTAGTTTTAGCGCTGTGCACAGTTTTGGGAGCTGCGGGCTCGCGTGAAGCTGCCCCCGAAACTAAGAGTCACGCCTCTGCCCTTAGCCAATCGCAATGACTGAATCAGAAAGCGAAAAACGGCGGGTGATAACACCCGAAGGAATTCATTGCAGCCTCAAGGGTGGGCAAAATTCGCCGAGCTCAAACGAAATCGTAGTTGTCTATAGCGTTTTGGAGGGTAGAGTCGAGGTCAGCGGAGAAGAGTCTAGCAACTTCGCTCACTAGAATAACATGTAAAAGGGCAGAGAATCGGCTGCCCCTGCCCATGTGTCAGGGAAAACCTTTTATCATACCGTTCCGCTTCTGTTTCTTTCTTTTTTTTTGTCTTGTTTTTTTTTGTCTGTTTTTGGAGTTAGAGATGCTTATTCTCAAAATTTCTGTGTAAGGACTTTCTTTTCGAATAGTAGAGCAGCCCGGTGGTCTGACGCACTGGCAAAAAAAAAAGGCTGATCCTCAGATTTTTTTCGGTCGTCCACGCAAAAAATAAAGAAAATTAAAAGAAAGGAAACTCCATAATACCTAATGATAATATTATCCAACACTTGATCTTTTACGTCAGTTTTAAGATTAATTTTCATAATTTTCTATGATTTCTCAGTAGATTTTTTAAAAATTGTGTCCATTTTTTTGACCATAGTTACTTCTTGTCTTAACATTTAAATACTTATGTAGCAGTTATTTAATAGAGTTTTATTTATATATTTACTTATTCATTTATTATTATTATTACTTTGTAAAAAAGGAAGGGGGAAAAAACTTCAGCCGTTCGTTTTTTTTTTTTTTTTCATTAGTTTTTAACGGTTCGCGTACATTTTTTTTTTACAAGTTAACAAGAAAACAGCACAAGTCCGCGTGATTTTTTTTGAAAAGCTTTTACAGGCCCGCATGTCAAAAAAGGTCGAGAGACACTAGAAATTACATTACTGTTTTTCATCAGATCGCAGTTCTATTGGTACGTACCTTAGCTTTTTTTTCTATCATATAGGATAGGTATAGTTTTGACATTAATTAAAATATTTAAGATCCTTTCAAGCTAATGTGCCTATAACTAGTCAATTAAATATTTTGTTAAGGGTATATGTGTGACCGTAATTAATTTTTCAACCACTCTTACTCAAAATTATTATTTAATAATGATGATAAAACATAAGTTACATTTGAAAGTCGATTAGTAAAAAATGCAGCAATAGAAATATTGTGTTTATTTCTTTTATTTTATTTACTTATTTTTGTTGTTGTTCAGACGGACATTTTAGACGCTATTTGTCAGTTATCCATGTTTTAATTTTAAGGTTGCTTGAATTGTTATGTCAAGATGCGTATACTGTAATTAAAGTTTTATTTTTTTTTTTAAATATTGTTGAATACCTTTTTATGCCTGTCCTGAAAATAATTTAATTCACCAAGCAAAACCATTTTTCACGGGGGTGTTTTTAGTGGTAAGGGGTCTTTCTCTTTTTGAGAGTCTGGTTCCTTAATGTTTGACGGTGTGCCACCCCTCTTGGAGGGAGGGGAATGGCACAGTTGATGATATTAATATTTTTATCACAACATATTATTATTATTACTGCTGTTAATATTATTATCAATTCGATCGCTTAAGGGAAGCCGAGTGTTTCATTTAAAATATGCAGGGTGTTCCGTTTTAACCAATAAGACCTTCATTTTCGCAACTGTTTGTTCAAGGTGCATACTTCCAATTGCAGAAATGTTTTATACTGACCCTACGTTTCCTAACTTATATTTAGGGAAATAATCTTAATTGAAATATATTACTAACAGAAATAATTTGATATTTATGCGACCAAAACTCAAGGAGATATTCGAGTTTAAAGTTTTAAGCGACCAGATAGAAATGAGATAGGAACTTATCTTCCTTTCAGAAGAATGATAGGTTGTCAAAGTTAAAAAACAAAGTATTTATGTTTTTTAATGGTATTCAAAAACAAATGCAAATTTTATGCTGTGATACGCGAAAACACTACAAAACATTAATCAATTTGAAAAACCAGTTTTGCACACAGAAATTTTAAGCCTTTTTAAACTGCTATATTTTCCCTTAAAAGGTGTTATTGACAGTGAGTGTGAAGTGGTGTAAGTCACGAAACGCTGCGTTTCATATCTGGGTGAACATTGGTCGTACTAATGTCAAACTTTTTGTGTTGGAATTACATTTTAATGGTGATGACTTCCCTGCATATGAGTTGGAGAACCTAGAGCCCGTATAAAAAATTGAATTTTGTATCATTTGACTCACTCTTATTTTTGCTTCAAACTTTCAATTCCTTAACCTTGCACCTGATTTTGAACATTTTTGCAATTAGAAGTATGCATCTTGCACAAACTGTTGCAAAAAAGAAGGTCTTGTTGGTTAAAACGGAATACCCTGTATAATCTATGTACACACAAACCTGTTTTTGTGCGGTCTTTCTTTTTGTACAATTTTTTTGTGTGATTTTTTTTTTCCCGCGATATATGAAAATTTCAATCAGATTGGGACTCAATTGACGAAATTATTTATGAAACAGACAAAATGTTTTTTAAAATGAACGAAGTTATCTTTAAAACGAACAATTTGTTTTTATGATGTTCTTATCCACCGCACAAAAACAGGTTTGCGAGTATTAAATCAAGTGGTATAATTTTGTAGGGCTATCTGAAGTTTGTATTAACTGATTTAAGTATCATTTTATGTTCCTCAGCATTAGTTTACCAACCATTGTTTTTATTATTTTATCTGTGTAAACATATAAGGGTCATTCTCCAGAAAACGTAACTTTTGAACGCAAATATTTTTCAATTTCGAAACCTTTTGTTTTCTTTTTTTTTTTCATTCTTACAAGAAAGTGTTACCTTCTAGAAATAACCATAAACAATGGCCCAGCTAAGTTCCAATTATTTTACTCATAAATAAAAAAAATAAAAATCATAAATTTTCATATTATGACATACTATGTACCTATATGTTCACGTTACACAAATTGTGCTTAATAGATTACTGTGAGTATACCCTCAGGAAAATTGATGGGAACATCACTGCTTTTAATTAAACAAGTTATTAAGCAACAAAAAGTCACACAAGGTGTATGACACGCCACGAAGGTGAGAATTCACATGTTGTGAACCAAAACTTTTCTTTAAAAAAAAAAAAATTGTTGTCAGGTTTAAATAGATATATTTTTGATGACATTAAAAATCATCGTTAAATGAATTGTTCTCTAAAGTTTTTACTGTAAAAGCCGTGTGACAGAAAAGTTACACTTCTTGAAGAATGACCCATAAACATAACTGCGGGCCCACCCACTAAATTAAGGCACGAGCCGCTCCTGCATATTCCATTGTTAAGAAAATGCGAGGGTGATGCAATTTTTTTCACCAGCACTGTAGCTACAAAAGTTGACTTCAGTTAAAGTTTACTATTAGGTTAAGTTCAAAATTTTGTTCGTAGAACGGTGCTTCATCGTTGGAAAGGTATCTAACTCAGGTTTTGTACATAAAAATATAGTCCTATGCATACAAAAAATGTTATGAAATAAATACCAACTGCTGCGTAGAAAGCGCAAACAGAAGACAAAAATTATTTGTATTCAAATTAAGTAACTCGGAATAGATACGGATAAACGGTGGCCAGAAAAACGATGGTCTACTATACAATGAAAACACTTTTAACCTAACATTGTTGATTATTTCACTTTTGTGACTGGTTTTCCTAAAATAAAATTCTGCATAATAATAGAACAGAATTTTCTTTATCTAAGTATTTAGTAATAAAAAAAGAAAAAGCCAACAATCTTGCTACTCATTTCAAAAATTACAGAAACACTCAGAATGTGCTGTTTCTTTTTTTCAAGCTAAAGCTTATTTTCTTCCATTAAATCCTCTCATTTCTCCAAAGGAAGGTAATTACGAACTCTTTTGATTACACGATACATTTTTTTCCTGCATATCAGAACTCTTCCAGATTAACTTTCGGACTCAAGTCTGGAAATTAATGTGTCTTATTAAGGTTGTTTTTTGAGCCAGCAATACCTGGTTGCGATGTAATGAAGTCTCATTTGTAATCAAAATGTCTCATAAATAATGTCCTTCGTTTGGAACGAAATATTATTTTATGAAATTTCAGTTGTTGCAACTTGTTTGTTTAAAAAAAAAGGTAAGGTAAGTATACATATTTAATGATTACGTAATATGCCACTGAGTGTTTTTCTTTTCAGTAGAATAAATTTGTGGAATTTTTAGCGTCCAGAAATATCATGTACACTGCAAATTTCCCGTACACATTAGAAATACGTTTCGAGCACGTTCTTGGACACTGAAAAAGTGTCTAAGTTGCTTGAATGTGTAACCCTTATGATCTATAAACGTACAGACGGATGTTTATCTTGTGATTCATGCATAAGAATTTATTATTATTTTTTTAATTCTTGCTTTTAAAAACAATTTGGAAAAAGTTGCCAAGATTACGTTTTGAATTTATGCACAAAAATGTCGAGTAATTCACCATAACCATGCAGATACACAAAGCAGAAAATATGTAAAAGAAAAACGCAGAGACTGTGATGCATATTTTTAAAAATGTCTTAAATATTTTCCTAAAACTGCATACATATTTAAAATTAAAAAAGACAATACTTTATATCTTCCAAATTTTTGTTGGTGGGTAGTTGTGCGACAGTATAAAGAATGTAACGGCAAATATGTAGGCATTGACCCCGTATATATTTTTTTCTTAATAATAATTTTTTTTTGTAAAATAGGAAATTAATGATAAAAATACACAAATAAATAATGGGGCGATTTTTTAATGAAAACTTTTTTTTTTTTTTTGCAACGAATTGCCATTTTCTTTGTTCTCGAACAGAAATGGAAATTTTTTAACATCTAAGTTTTTCATTCGTCAAAATACTTTGTTAAAGAACGTTTTTTCACAACAATGCATTATAAATTTAACTGCACGTTTTTAAATTATTTTTAATTCCTACATTTTTTTTACGGGAATAAAATAATTGAATGATTATGTTTAAACTCATTGTTAATGTGAATAAAGTAACGAAAAAATGCAATTTTAAAGCTATTTTTTTCTAAGCTATCTCTTCTCTAAGCTATTTTTTCTACACTCTACTAATTGCATTAGATATTCTAGGGTGATATTTTCTCACAAAACAGTTCACAATTGTACAATCTATTTTTCGTGCACAAATATTCAACTTTAATTCTTTCCCAAAGATCTTAAAACGTGTTTGGGGAACTTTTATTGAGCTTTAACTTCTTGCGTGAACATTCTCTCTACAAAGAAATCATGCATTTTATTTTAAATTTATGTTAAATAACCGTAACAAAAAAGCTCTTTAGCTTTTTTGCCTAATTGAGTGCAAACTCTTTGATTTCTCAAGAAATGAAGGACACATTTTACTAAACTGTGAGATTCGAAATGTATGTTCGATACAGAATAAAAGTATGTTTATAATCCATGATTTAAAAAAAAATAAATATTTTTTTTTCTTAGTTGTATAATTCTTAAAGGATATTGCTAACAAGTTATTTGGAACACATTCAGCTCATTCAGGTCAAAAACTGCTGTAAAAAACACGTTTACTACCAAGAACAACTTCACTCCGAGTGTTTTTTTTTTTTTTTTGGCCTGTTCGGCATTTTTTAAAATCTGGCTTCGAAAGTAAATGCTTCCAGTATTGTTTTCAAAGCCAATAACTGCACACAATAACTCATGCTTTGAACCAAGTTTACTAGAAAAAAAAACTTTACCCACAGTACGAACATTTTACCTTTATATTTTACACATCATTTTATCAACTGTAATTTTTCTTTTTCCATCCTTCAATCATAAAATAGTTTCATCAATGCAAGAAAATGTAAAACGCAGTAAGACTTACTACAACAATCAGCAAAGGGTGAAAAGATTTTCCAAAAGTGAACATAAAACCTCTACGTGATCAAAATCTTAAAACCGACCCATAGCACTGGCAGTGACAAATCAACCACTTTATTAATTGTGTGCTTGGATGACATCCCAAGTCGTTAAAGATGTTCGTAAATCTTCCATTTCATGACCTTACTTGCTTGAGTCAATTCGTTTACTGAGAATGATATGTCTCTCAGTGGTATGTCAGGCAGCAGAAACATATCGACGGAAAGATTGAGCTGGTTGGGATGAGAAGTCATTTCTCGGCAGTTTACTGATGTTTTTGTCAGACATGTTCCTATTTCAAGCACATTTCGTGGAACACTGGCGCAAAAGTCTTCGTCCTTTGTTCTATCTAAGTGATATCGTAATTGTAAATTCTTTCCTGCTTGTGGTGTGATGCAACAGGTTGTGCTTTCCAAAATCCAAGTAGAACCAACCTGTGAACCCAACGTAAGTTAAATAAGCCTTGTTTTTGTCAGCAATGTTACTTTTCCAATTACATTTCGGGGAACACTGGCGCAAAAGTCTTCGGTCTTTGTTCTATCTAAGGGATATCGTATTTGTAAATTCTTTCCTGCTTGTGGTGTGATGCAACAGATTGTGCTTTCCAAAATTCAAGTAGAACCAACCTGAGAACCTAACGTAAGTTAAATGTGCTTTGTTTTTGTCAGCAATGTTACTTTTCCAAACACATTTCGGGGAACACTGGCGCAAAAGTCTTCGGTCTTTGTTCTATCTAACTGATATCGTAATTGTAAATTTTTTCCTGCTTGTGGTGTGATGCAACAGGATGTGATTTGCAAAGTTCAATCATAACCAACTTAAAAACCCAATGTAAAAGAAATGTGCTTCTGAGGTTTTTGTCAGCGATGTTCCAAATTGAGGCGTATTTAGAGAACACTGGTGCAAAATATTTCGAACTTTAATCTGTGTAAAGGATACCAAAAGGGTATATTCTTCTCTGTTTGCGCTGTGATGCAACAGGTTGTGCTCTTCAAAATTCAAGTGAAACCAAACTGAAAATCAAACGTAAATTAAATGTGCTTTTGATGTTTTTGTCAGCAATGTTTCTATTTGAAACACACTTTGGGGAACACCGGTGCAAAATGGTTTGATCACTGTTATATCTAAAGATATCTTAACAATATTCTTTTCGGCGTGCGGTGGGGTACAACAAGATGTGAATTTCGAGATACATGCAAAATCAACCAAAAAGATCCAACATAGAAGAAATGTGCTTTTGAGGCTTTTGTCAGCCATGTTCTTATTCAAAACGCATTTCGGGGAACGCTGGTGCAAAATGGATTGTTCTTTCTTCTATCAAAATGATATGTTGACGGTAGATTCTTTTCTGCTTATGGTGAGATGCAACATAATGTGATTTCTAAAATTCAAGCAGAACCAACCCAAAAGATCAAACATATGTGTCTCGGATGTTTTTGTCATGCATGCTTCTACTTCAAACAAATTTTGGGACACGCTGGTTCAAAATGTTTCGAGGCTGTATTTTTACCAATAACCACATTCTGACGAGCAAATGCGACGAAGTGAAAGTATGGAACCTTAGTTTGATAAAAGTTAAATTGTAGAATCGAGTATCGTAGTAGGGTGAGAATAAAAATCGTTCAAGACGAAAATCATTGCCATGAAAATTAACCATTCAAGGCCACGTAATCTGTGACTTATCGTTAAACTCTGCCTGCTGTCACGAGATTTCTATTTCCTTGGCGCCATAAGCGTAGACACAACGCGTACAATTTGACGAGTTTCCTCAGTGTCTCCTGAAACCTTCATCAGTGTCAGACCAAATTACCATTGGACCACCTGGGAAGTGTACCTTTTAGAACACAAAAGTAATATTTCAAATCGGTCCAGGTGACTTGCAGTATCTGGAAAACCTGCCCAAAAATTCTCTGACGAATTCTGAGCCTTCTTTTTTGAAGTCAGTTTAAAAATAAAATTCAACGCTATTTCCTCAATGAAAAAGAAATCATGGGTCAAGAAAACTCTAGAACATCGATAAAGTTTATCTTCATATTTTAAAGCATAAAATGAATTTCATTTACTTCTCTTTTATGAGTAATATATTATACAAAGTTATATAGCTGTAAAAAAAAAGAAAGTTTGTTCTGCATTAGAAATAACAATATTTTGCGCATTAAAGTTTGAATAGAAGGTCTCAAAATGGCAAATAGTCTAAATATTTCTGTTTCAAACAAATCGAAATATAAACTGTAAAATTGTTTTTAATTTGTATTTGTTTACATATTTATTTTAAAAAGCTTCCCTTACTGTTTGAAATCTATAGCCGAAGAGTTTAAAAAAGTCATAATATTTTTCAGATTTAAGAAAACGGAATTGCGAGAAATATTTCCCCCAGTCAATAGGGCTTTAATGAGAATTTTCCAGCTGGATATTCCCCTGAATTTTGAAGTAAATCTGGATTAAAGTACTCCCTTCGCATTGTTAAAGAGGAAAAGTTGAATATTTTTCTTTTTTATTATGGTATATTATTTCCTTTTAGCCATTTTTAGATTGTAACTTGATAAAAATTCCCAGTACACTTTCTTTATTTTGAAGCTTCTCAATTTAAAAAGCTTTGCGAAAATAACACACTGGAATCAAATGTAATAGTACATTCGGGTTGAGTGTCGAAAAGCTTGAATTACAATTTTTAATTATACAATAATATCTTTGGTTTGAACATAATTATAGCGCTTGGAATCTCAGAAATCATACGGAAAAAAAAGATCCTTGCTAACCTTAAACAAGGGTGTTCATAATTAACGCATTGTCAATTTTGGTTTGCTTTGTTAATTAAATTTAGTGTAATCCCAGAGCATATTACATAGCATTATAATTCACTACACCACTTAATTAATTCCGAGTATTTTTGTCTTTTTTTAAGATCAAATACGTGTAGTAATTGTTAGCCATCAAAATCTTGGCAGTTAAAATTTTACATTTAATGACTTAAAAGTTTGGTATTTAGTCATTTCGTTATTAAATAACTTATTTGATTATATAACATATTGAAATGTTTTCTTTTACTTTTGTGTGTTCAGCATAGATTTAAAAAAAAAAAAAGTTATCACACACTAGACTATAAATTATGTTAAATCTTTCTGTAAAAAATATTACTAGAGTAGTTATTTAAAATACTGGTAAAACACTTTTTAATGCTTGTTAACGATATTTCTCTGACCATTAGTATTATTATTTTTCTGTCTTTTTGTAAGAAAATAATTTACGCATTTAAACATTATTCATACTTAGACTCGTTGTGTACTAAAAATATCTAAATAAGTTCGTTTTACAACGACCTTGACTCCTCTTTCGAGGGATGTATTTAAATATATCCATTAATCCTTATATGGTAGAAATAAAATATTTAGCTCTTTGAGACATAAGGGGAAAATATATTTTCGCTTTTACGTTTGACCAATTGCTTATCTTTCCTGTAGCCCTTAAGGCGTTTGTGACAAATGTATGTTGTGGTTGACAAGCGGAAGACGGAAGTGTCAACGCAGGTTGAACTTCCTGTTGTAACGATATTCTCCTCTTTACGAGTTTTTTTACGTGCTTCCAATATCTAGTATTTCGTTATTTACAGGAGGTGAAAAATAGTTTGTTTTTCCAAGAAAATTAAAAGATTCCAAAGTAATATTTTAGTTTCCCAATTCTATTTTAAAAGCGTTGTAAAATGGTTTCTAGCGCTACCCAAACCTTTAACACGTTTTTGAGAAGTTATATATGCTATCTGGGTTAACAAAATTCCGCACGGTTTTTTTTAAATTGATCAAGTATATGCATAGAATTTACAGACAAATTAGAAAAAAAAAAAAAAAAAAAAAAAAAAAAAAAACTTCTTAACGAGTCACATGGCAAATATTTTTTGAAGATATCACATTATTTCTTTAAAAGTCAAACAGTTCGATCGATTTACTTGTTTGTAGTATTTCCTTCGCAGCTTTTTTTTTTTTGATCTGCAGAATGTATTCCACTAAAAAAAAAAATACTACACATTAAACTCAAAATTTTGGACAATTTTATGTCTATATGTGTTTAAATTCAAATCATTTAACAAAGGCATATATCTTTTGGAGAATTAAATAACAATATTACGGTTCTAGGTTAAAAAAAATGTCCTATATGTGCTAGAAGAAAAAAATAAGTAAGTACAAATTTTATTAGAATTTTAAGAAAGTGGAAAAATTGTTTTTCCCCCTTGTATTCTGTGTTTTCGTGTGGTTTAGAGTCACTAGTTTTTATACTTAGAAATAATATATATTAATTAAGAATATTACCAAACTTAATTGGAAGTTCATCTACCGTGTTTGAAGGATCGGTATAGCTAGGATTATAATAACAAATTTAATGTTACGTTACGTGAAAATACTTTGATATTTTTTATCATAATGTATTATTGATTTAATTCTTATAATACTGCACAGCTATGAAAAGGGTGAAGTGCCCAACAATAATCATTTTGATGTGTTGGTTTAAGAAGGTGTGGTTGAACAGAGAAATATTATAGAAAACTTCAGGATAGACTAAGTCCATTTTAACATTTTTTGGGAAAGTCATTTAACCCCAATTATAAATTACAATTATAAAAGGGAGCACCACCCGCTTGTATGTTCGCTTTACAAACCCCGTTCACCCCCTGCAGTGGATCAATGCCGCCTTCTGCGACTGACAATTGAAAATTTTAATATTTTTACTTCTGGATAAACTTAGAACATCCTGGATATCGGGTGCTTTGCACCCGGTCCCTTAAAATTTAAACGAGCTGATGTGTTTATCACATGACTTCCTTTTACTCCAATTTAATGTCATTTCCCTTTTATTAGTTTTTTAAGATAAAACTCATATGAAACGAGCTGATGTGTGCATCACATGACTTCCTTTTACTCCAATTTAATGTCATTTCCCTTTTATTAGTTTTTTAAGATAAAACTCATATGAAACGAGCTGATGTGTGCATCACATGACTTCCTTTTACTCCAATTTAATGTCATTTCCCTTTTATTAGTTTTTTAAGATAAAACTCATATGAAACGAGCTGATGTGTGCATCACATGACTTCCTTTTACTCCAATTTAATGTCATTTCCCTTTTATTAGTTTTTTAAGATAAAACTCATATGAAACGAGCTGATGTGTGCATCACATGACTTCCTTTTACTCCAATTTAATGTCATTTCCCTTTTATTAGTTTTTTAAGATAAAACTCATATGAAACGAGCTGATGTGTGCATCACATGACTTCCTTTTACTCCAATTTAATGTCATTTCCCTTTTATTAGTTTTTTAAGATAAAACTCATATGAAACGAGCTGATGTGTGCATCACATGACTTCCTTTTACTCCAATTTAATGTCATTTCCCTTTTATTAGTTTTTTAAGATAAAACTCATATGAAACGAGCTGATGTGTGCATCACATGACTTCCTTTTACTCCAATTTAATGTAATTTTCCCTTTATTGGCATTTTTAATGTGATTCATTAGTTTATTCTCTAAATATCACCAACAGTGGCCAAATTGAAAACATTAAAAAAAGAAAAATAAGTAAAAACAATCGCCAAGTTTGTCGCCAAGTTAGCGACAAAACTTGGCGACCAAAAGATTTGCGATATATCGGCAAGTGTCCGCCAAACTATAACACCACGTGAGTTTACCTCGAAATTAACAATGATTTCCCTCCAAAAAAGGGGTAAAAGATCCCCTTAGAAACATCCGAATGCAACCAAAAGAGAAGGTGCACAACTAGACTCCACTAGGAATCCACGTACCAAATTTAAACTTTCTAGGACCAACCGTTTTTGAGTTATGCGAGATACATACACACATACACACATACGCATATACATACACACGTACATACATACGTCACGAGAAAAGTCGTTGTAATTAACTCGGGGATAGTCAAAATGGATATTTCGATATTTCGTGTGTCTCTACGTTCCTAGGCATATATCCACGTGTGGTCGAGTCGAAAAAAAAAACCAACATTTATTCGGGGGTGAGCAAAATAGAAATTAAGGCCGATTTTTTAGTGAAAATTTTTTCGCGAATGCAATACTTCCTTTTTTGTAAAAGGAAGTAAAAAGTGAGACCGAGAGGACTGATTTTCTATCAATTTCCTGTATCCAAAAGTACCATTCACCTGGGGTACATTGAGAGTTTGGAGAAGGTAACCTTACACGCAGACTGACAGACGAGCCTAGGTTTTAATACTATAGTTCATACTGTTTTTTCGGCTTTCTTCGGCCAAAAGATAACTTGGCAAATGATAAGTTGCTTTTTGCTTTTGTTTGGCTAAAATATTTTCTACTTTCTTTGATAATGGTTTAAAATGTACGTCCGTAACGAAAGTAGCATTATCTTGCTTGATTTTACTAAGAATGCCAGCTGGTATGCATTTACTCAGTAGAAATAAATTAATGTCGCGAACATTTTAAATTTAACTTGATATAATCCGAAACTCAATTAATATCTAAAATGTTTGGGATCCAAATGCATCTGGTAATTTTAGCCACTAAAAAAAGGATAAGTAAAATATAATTAATTTAAATTTAATTTATTGATTTTCGTTATTTACGGATTTTTTTTTTTTTTTTTTTTTTTTTTGATGCCATATCATTTCTTCTGTCGTTGTGTATATTAAGGTGAAATTTTAGAATACTGTAGTAAATTTTCTTTTTCTTAAACGATGGGAAAGTTAAACTTTAATTGTTGAATTTGCATCCATGTTACGTTCAATAAGTAAAAATTAAAGGTTGTCAGTTTTAAGAAAAAAAAAAGGTCCTTTTTTTCCAATTTTAAATTGATTGTTTCTTTTTAAAGAGTTTGTTAAATGAGAAAGTCTGAGGTAAATGGTAGAATAACTAAATAAAAAACTTTTTACTGACTTGTTCCTCAAAAATTATGCGCAAGAAATCAAGAACCTATTAAATCACACTGAAAACTGGCATCAATTACCACATTTTAATAATCTAGGCCTAAATAATCTAAGTAGGCTGAAAAATTGCTTAAGAACAAAGAAGATCGAAAAAAACTCTTATTGATTTCTTTTTAAAGAAAAGTTTCTCTTATGTTCAGAAGAAAGTGTAAATTACGGTTTCGTGAAACATATTTTACCTAAGGAAATATTTCCTGAAATAATGTATTCAAAGACACGTTTAAATATTTATGCAAGCAAATATTTTAGATTTTTTATCAAGATTTCATGAACACACACATAAAGAAAAGAAAAAAATCATATAAAAGCCATCAGTTTATGCAGAAATATTTTTTATAAGTTTGTGGTAGTGTATACATTTTTCTTAACTTAAGATTCAGCTACAAGCTTGTATTTTATGTGCACATTTTATTTAATGTTCCGTTTAATAGGCACATCAAATAATATTCAACACGTAATCATAGACGATTTTGAAGATATTAGTTTTTTTGTCAAATAATGCCAAGAAGGAGAAAGGAAAATTGTTATTTACTTTTTAAAAAAAAAAGTTCTGGGCACTAATTGCTTATAAATGTGAAGTGCAGTGATCTTTGAAAAAAAAATGTAAATTACGTCAACGTTCCCTAAAATGTGTCATGGAACAATGTCTACAACTTATTTGTAATTATTAAAACCCATGATTAATCAATTATTTATGCTTTGCAAGGGTTCAAATAAAGTAAAATGTCCTTCTAAAAGTTTGTGCACAGCTTTCATTGTGACAGTTTTCCACTATTTTCATACGAAAACAAGTGATAAATCATGAAATAAGATTTTTCGATTTATTGTTTACATTTGAAGCGATGAAATGCAAAACAGTCTTACGTAAAACAAAAAACATAATAACAAGATCAACGAATAATAAAAAATATTGATTTACAATAAAATTTGCAATTAAAATAGAATTATTAAATTATTAGTAGTTGTAAGCAAAACATTTTAAACTTTTTATATCAGGTAAACACTTAAAGGCAAAACTAGAAAAAAAATGTAATGCTTAAATGCCATTTTTTCCCAAATTGTTGGGATTTCTACTAAACACTTAAAGGCAAAACTATAAAAAAAATGTAATGCTTAAATGCCATTTTTTCCAAACGGTTGGGATTTCTACATTAAGATTTCATTGCGTTGAAACGTGTATTAAAGATTGCTCTCGTTGTACATTGATTAATTTTTTAATGGATTTTATGTGTGCAATTTTTAGGGACAAAATCTACAAAACCAATGACTTGTTTTTCTTTTACTTGCAGTTATATTTGTAAAGAGATATCGTATAACGAAATACGATTTCTGTAATGCGCTTTTTTATTCGTAAAAGATATACCATAATCACAAATCCAGCGGTAACTTCTTGACTTCCCAACATAAAAAGATGTTTTCTTAACAACTTACTGTTTCAACAACCGTAACCCTAATTTTGGAAATATTGAATATCGGAGGTGATTTCGGCAGATTTTCCCGCTTCGGTAACTATTTTATGTGTACTTACGAGGAGTTATTGGAAATACTCGGCTGAGTAAATTTACTCTGAATTATGTTATGGCATATATCGGATTTATATACAGCCAATGACGTTATTTGTGAAGATATTTTTCACGTGAATTGAAGGGTTTATCTAAATGAGTGTGATGTGTATATTTCTTCTGCTCCAATGTGGTGTTCTAGAAATGTCAATACAAAAGCAACATATTAGATTATTTGCAAAAGAACACCTTCAGGAACAAAATGGCAATAAAAGTTATTCATGCAGTAAAAAGTATTGCAATAATATTTCAAACTTAATAACTTTCCAACAATGAACAGTGGCTACCTTACCTGTTTCCTTCAATGGTCTGAATAATTTTGCCTTAAAGAAGAGTTAAATGTATGATTTCGTAAAAAAATATGTTTGTTCATTATTCATTTAAATTTTTAATACTATGCTTTATTGAGTACATTGTTTTCACTTGTAAAGTACGATTGTCAATATGTAGAAAAAATTAAAAGTAGCACGCATAACCTTTCCTCCTACAGAAAGTGACCAAAAAGCACCCCCGGTTCACAACGATGTATTTTTATCCATTAATTTCAGTTGAAAAAAACGTAGATATACGTTATCAGGTTAAATTAATGTATCTCCACAAAGTATACAAGACGTTCCGAATAGAATTGAACGAGCCTACTTTCCCGTATACCAAAATCGACTTTCTAGTAACTGATCAATATTCTCAAAAATAGCTAAAATTGCAATACATTTCAAGCATATTTTTTAGTACTTTAAGCTAATTTCTAGAAATAAAATATGTTTAACTCATCAAACGAATTGGATCCGTAATTTAAAAAAATAGCAGCACCTCTTAAACAAAACAGCTAATAAACTTTTTTCCACTAAAAAAAATCTTTAACCGATTTTAAAAGGGGGAAAAAATACATCACATGAAAAAAAAAATTGTCTGTTTTGCCCCTGAACAAAAAAATTAATGTAATTTCAAAATAATTTTAAGACGACACAATGTCAACTTAAAGAAATAATTTTCATTATAAATAAATAAATAAGTGAATAAAGAAATAAATATATAAAAATCGTCTGTGCATATTTTCATATAAAACCATAAACTCCGAATTACTCCGCCAAACACTTAATATGTAAGTTAAAACTTTAGCGTTAAAAAAAATCTTACATCAACAATAAAAATTTCTGTGTAAAAAATATGGCTGTGGAGTCGAAGTGAGAGTCAATCTCATTTCAGGACAAAGAGTTACATACGGAGGTCGAAGGTTTTTAATTAAAAGGATCGGAGTTGGAATCAGTCATTTTCCCTTAACGTCCGCAACTTTCCCAATGTTTCTGGAGTCGGAATCAAATTTTTGAGAGTCAGAGTCAGTCATTTTTCCTCCGAGTTTTTACAAAAGATACGAATTCAGATTCGAAGTCAGGGAGTCGGAGCTCGACTAATTTTCGGGCACAGGAGTAAGAGTCGGAGTCAAGAGCGTCGAAGTCCGACAAACGTGTTCTCCCATCTCAGTATCCTACTTTCCAATCCTTAATTTTTCGATACATATTTTATTTTTTTATTTAGTTCTGACTTTGTTTTTGTTTTTCGCGATATTTTAAAAATGCATTAAGCCGTTTTCAAGTTTTTTTCTTCTTTATCTGACTTTTACTGCGAAGGTAAGCTACAAAAGGATAGGGAAATGAATAGGGAATTTTTCTTTTAACCTGACGAAAACAATTTGTTTGTTTTGAATTCCAAACTGCTTAAATTATGAACAAGGGTTGATCCAAAAGTAAGAATCCCATCAATTTTACAAATACACAGCACTGTCAATTCCGATTCAAATTTACTTCGTTGGAAAGAACAAACGTTTATCTATTTTTATACGTAATCGCCATCTTTCTCTGTGCCTTATTGTCGACTGTGCCCTGCCTTTTGTATCGAGTGTCACAGAATTCCACCACCAATCTGTTGAGCAAGCGTTTCACCCTTTTTTTTTTGTCTTCGACGTCGTTCCGGAAACGTTGGCCATCAACCTTAACTTAGTCCTTCTTTAAACTTAGGAAACAAGTGGTAGTCGCTAGACTCAAGCTCCGAACTGCAATCATCAGTTTCCCACTCTGGCAGTAGAGTTTTGTGAAAATCAATACTGAAATAAGGAACCGTGGACAGTAATGCACTAAAATAAAGGGTGATTACGTATGAAAATAGAGAAACATTTTTTTTCCAAAGATGTAAATTTCAATGAGAATAGAGAGTACTGTTTATTCGTAACATATATATATATATATATATATATATATGTTACGTTATATATATATATATATATATATATATATATATATATATATATATATATCTATATATATATATATATATATATATATATATGTTACGAATAAACAGTAACCTCTATTCTCATTGAAATTTACATCTTTGGAAAAAAAATGTTTCTCTATTTTCATACGTAATCACCCTTTATTTTAGAGAGAGAGAGAGAGAGAGAGATTCACAAGCAATTCAACTCATCAAGGAGTAGAATCTTTTAAAAAATCGAATTAATTTTATTTTCAGTAACACTTTGTTTGCAGTACTTAGTTTCTAATTTTTTGCGATGTATGACTTATTTTGTTCCATTAAATTAACCCAAGCTTCTAAAAAAAAGTAATTGCAATTTTTTTTATCTCGAAAAATAAAAGCTTTCTTCACATCAATAATCCTTTTGATTACCGCTTAAGCACACGTTTGAAATTAATGATTCTCATTTAGGTATCGAACAATCGATACGAAATATCCGTGAAAAAATAATCTCACTTTGTTTTAAGATGTCCAGAGCTATTTGATTCAAGGTAAAGATACAATGCTTCATTTGTTTTTCTTTGTCAAATTTTGCACACATTTTGTTGTCTCGTGTGTGTGCATGTTGAGTGAAGTCACACCTTATAACTATAATTAATGATTTGGGTTACCTCTGCTTTTTTTTCCTTAATTCATGCATTCAACATCCACCGATAATGTAGTAACTCGTTTTCTAAACATTCATTTTCTGCTCCTTGACCAAACAGTTGTTCAGACGATATTTGTAGATTGGAAGTGTTTGTTTGTTTCCCAGTTTTGTTTATTTATTTATTTATTTTTCGTGCTACAGTGAACAGATTGCGCCGTTATGCTACGTTGACAAATAAAACTTCAAAAGTTGTGATTTTTTTTCTAATTTTACCTTAAGTACGTGCTTCTTCAGAATTTATTCAATTTCAAACATAACCATGTGATTAAGGTGAAAATGCAGAGGGGGTGCATATAAATATATGATGTTGAATACTCTATATCCTCATTTATATACTCATGAATTCCCTCATCTAGTAACACTCTGGCGTCATCAACAATGAAACTCGCGCCATAGCATGTTAATTTGATTACTAGCCTGCAAGCCCGGCGTTGCACGGGCTACTTAAAAAATGAAAGAGCTGTTGAATTGATGTTTTTGTATTATTCTGACATCAGTTTCTAAAGCGCTAAGGAGTAAATAATTACGCGTAATGCAAGGTTTGCAAAACACCAGTAGAGCATATTTTTGGCAAAAACCTCTTTAAGGTTAATCATATTTATCAATAATACAAGTTATGAGTATTTTAAATTAGCACAAAAGATGAAAATATATGCATTCTCAACTATAATATGTGCTCACTTTAAACTGAATTAAATCTGATAGAATATATCTGAAATATTTATGTACAATTACAATCAGCTTTTTACATAAAATGACACACACCTTTTTGTTGATTACGGGAAACTAAAGCACCAAGACTTATTAAATATCAATAAGCATTAATTTAATATCAAGTCATCAGATTCCAATTAAGCTTTAGTTAAAATCATTAAAAACAGACTTTTTTGTTCAACTCTGTTTCACGTAAAGAAATCCAAACAATCTTAATTTAACGTGTTCTTTTAACGATACAAACTGTATTGCAAAAATCGAAACAGGATGGAAAAAGAGATTTATTACAATTCGAAAACTCACCCATGTGACGGTAAAAAGTCCAACAAAATAAACATAATTAGTCACACATCCTATACGTACCAAAATATGAGGCCTGTGAATGATAAACTTACACTTCAATCAATAAACATTACTAAAGAAACATTTTTCATATGCTGAAAAGAGTTAAGAACGTTGAATGTGAAAAAATGAGAAAGGACAGACGATAAATGTCCGAATAGAGCAACCAATTTTAAACTAATTTAAAATGAAATTCTAGATGGAAACGTTGTTTTAAGATTCGGACAGCAGCCAAAAAAATCTTTTTTAAAACAATTTTTAGAATTTTATTTGCTCACCCATATGCAAAATGGCAACAGGAAAGAAATAAAAATTCCTAAATAACGTTATGTTAATTAACGTTTTAATTAATATCTCCGCTAATAAAAGTCGTACAATTATGAGATTGGTCCTATTGTTTTCTTTGGAAAATTTCGAATTGATCGATACCTCGTTTGACTCCCGATTCGCAGTGGTTCTCGAGAAGATCGATCTTCAGACAGACAGACAGACAGACAGACAGACGGACGCGAACAGATTTTAATATTATAGTGGATAGTTTATGGTAATGTTTGACATGCAGGGAAATGCTTGACTGGAATTGGTAACTTAACTGTTTTACTGGTGAACTTTATTTTAGGAGAAAGAGAAAACAAAAAAATGTGGTCAACAGTGAACGCTATCTACTGGAGTTTCGGTTTAATGCACTAGAGTTAGGGTTAAATTTCCAACTATCAAAATGTCACCGAACAGGCAATTTCTTCGTTTTAATGTAGAAGTAATTTTCACCCGTCATACGGATGATTTTCTAGTTTTATAAGATGTATCTTGTTATTTGGTTGCATGATTATACAAGTAGTTTTTATTATATTAACGGTATTAAAAAGTTAATTATCTTTGTAGTGAATTAAAGATCAACTTTTGTTTTTGTTTTTTTAAATAATCCTTGGCATAACTGACCACTTCTATGGCTGTAGAACTCGGAACTGTATATAATCACATAGACAATATTGAAATGAGTATTACAATAATGCTATAAACAACATAACAGTTGGCAAAAGTAGTATAATCTTTAAACTTTTTAAATACGTACGAACATAATACCGCTATATGAAAGTCTACTACATTTACTTAACATCTGCTGACGAGCACGAAATATCTATGATTGGGAAATGGCCAAAACCATCCCTATATTAAAGAAATAAAGTAGAAACTATGTGTTGAAATTGTTGAGTAATTTGTTTATTTAATGGCTCTTTCAAATTTTATAGTACACTAATTAATAACAATATTTGAAAAAAAAAGCAAAAAAACAAAAAAACAAAAAACAAAAACAAAAAAAAAAAAGTATGATGATCTAGCCCTAGACTTTTTGTAACACAATTGAAGTCTTTGAAAGAAATATGTATGCTTGATTAATGCAAAATAAATATCAACACTTTATGATCGTTTATTTTGATCTGTATTTGGCCTAAAGACTATTAATCTTAAATGTAACGCAATAATCGGTTAGTATTTGTTCACTTTCTCCAAATGTGGCCCTGAAAAGAAACCTTGTTTTTACTTAACTAATACATGTGAGTTCTGGTTTTAAGTAATGAAATAAAACACCATTGTTATGAATAGTCTTTCCAAAAATTTTTAAAGGAGGATGTAGCAGTGGAATAATGGATATAACTATTTTTTACTCTTCTTGTCATTTATATCCCATCCGAACAGAAAACGACAAAATTGGGTAAAGTCCAAGCAGTTACTATTAAAGCATTTCCTTATAGCTTAAACTTTATTTTAAGTCATCTAGGATCAGTTTTACTAAACTCTATGTGATAAATCTTTCAAATCTGCAGAAATGTCTTTGATTTTAACATAATATTATAATGGTATAGAAGTCAACATCTTTCTCTTATGTGAGAATATAGCTTTTAATTTAGTTTTTGAAGTTAATATCAAGTCTCATTTAGTAATCAATATTCTAACACGAGTGTATTTAATACAGATTCAAGATGATTGTGGTGTGACAAATAATTTACCTCAGAGCAAAAACAATAAATTCTTTATTTTAGCACTCAAATATAAACTCGCCGAAAATACATGATTTAGTATGGAAAAACTTAAATCCAAAGATTGCACAAAAAATGGCTGATGGAAAATTCTAATTGGATGCTTGAAATCAGCGTTAAACCTGATTTTAGAAACACTATAAATGTCTTATGTAATATAAATATGACAATAATGGAAGGAATGCCCACTTTCGAAGAAAAAGTCTGTTTTCAGACAAGTTAAATCTTGTAAGTTAAATCTTGTATTGATGGTGTGTTTTTTTTTGTTTTGTTTTTTTTTTAAACTTGAATCTTACATCATCTTTGCAGATTATGAAAAGGCTCTTGATTATGGAAACATAGAAATAGTATGGCTTGTAATGAAAACTAGAGAACTCCCTCGGAATTTGATTTGGAGAAGCCAACCCCTATATCAAAACACATAAACTCCAATTCATACGGATGGGTTTGAAAACAATCAAATATATAATGCGCGTAATAAAATAAAATATGTTATTAGAATTAGTTTTATTTAAAGGTGCAGAAACTTTAGCAAAATACAGACACGCTACGCAAAGAAGCTTTTGGAATTTAAACTGATATTCTTTACAATATTAATTACTACCTGGCTCCAATTCCAAGTCGTTAAGCAACGCGTCAGTGTTCCGTGTCATGAACTATCTTCCTTCGCTCCATTCATTTAGAGAGCAAGCGATACATCTACCATTGGCATTTGGGGTATAAACGTATCGACATAATGAGATAATTGTTACAGACGAGAAACTAGGTCTCGGTAGTATTTTTGGCATTACTGACAGACTTCTGATATATATCTACGCCTAATAGACTACTTCTATTGTTTTGAAACGAAAATTATTATGCGACGGGCTTTGAAAATCTGATTCGCAGGCTTCTTGTCAAACTCAAGTGCCGTAATCATTTCCAAAAGAAATATAAAATAATAGTAATCATAATTATTTTTTTTACTTCCGCTTTTTAATTGTTGCCAAAAACGATTAAAAATAATAGGAATTATAAGGTAAATTTTGTTAATAAATTTAACAAATACTTTTAAGGCTGAACTGAAGCAAGCATACATTTGTATATTTTGGGCAAAACTTTTCAAATAATGCAGGTTTTCGAAGAATTCTTTGATTCAAGTCAAGTGATCAGCTTTGAAGCGTAATCCACGGGTGAGTTTCAAATTTATATTGACACATTAGGTTCGACACAATTTGCAAACTTTTGTTGTTGCATACGTCAAAAGTTTCCTATGGATCAATTCCATACAATTTATAGCTTTCTAACGGGGTGATTATTTATGAGTTAATTTGCTTAGATTTTAGGAATTCCCAAAAACGTCTTGGCTAGTCACGATTTTTCCCATGAGAGTTACCATTATTCAACATTCTGTAATTTCTTTTCTTAGCTGTAAAAAAAAAAAAAAAAAAAAAAATCCGAAACACTACTGATTATGTCCATGTAACGTTTCGGGATTTCAAAGGTTTTTATCCACTTTTTGGAAAAATCAAGTATATTTGATAAAAAGTTTCCTGAATTGCTACAAATTGCAGATTTCTCACTGTTGTGAAAAATACATTTTGCTCCAAGTTTGAAGATGTCTTTATAAAGTGTATCGGATTCCGCTCAATTACGGCCCGTCCAGACTGATTAAGCTCCCAAATAGAGCAGATAAGCCCATGGACTTCGTAGTTCTGCAAGAACTGCAGGAGAGTTCTTTTTCCCTTTCCTGAATTAAATTAAAAAAAAAAAGGAATTAATTTGAATTTTGACATCTTGAATTCAAATTATTTTTTTCGCAATCACGAGTGTTTGTGTGTAGGGGGTGTGTGTGTGTATTCATATGTGTTTGTGTCTGTGTGCAGGCATGAATGAGTGGGTAGTTGTGTGCATGTGTGTGTATGTGTAGGTGTCTGTAGGTATGCGTGTGTGTAGGTGTATGTGTGTGTAGGTGTATGTGTGTGTAGGTGTATGTGTGTGTATGTGTGCGTGTGTGTGTGTAGTTGTGCAGGTATGCACGTGTGTGTAGGACATGGATGCAACCTGGAGACGGCTTTCGCTATAGGAGCAGCATCGTGAGGACCCGGTCGACGGTGATGGTGCGGAGGGTGGCGGTGGGAAAATAAAATGATAGGACGCCAAAAACAGTCAAATGAAAGCAATAAGCAATCGTTATTACTCCAAAAAAAAAAAAAAAAGAAAAATTCAAATAATAATAAAGATTAATTTTCAACATGTGATGTAATGATTTAAATTTGATATGTGTAAGGAAATCATATGTTCCCCCCTTTTTTTTCGTTCTCTGCACAGGCACATTAACAAAAAATAAATAAATAAATAAATAAAAACTGAAGAGAGGTTTGAAAAGCAGTTAGGAATTCTAGTTCTTCATATATTTAAGATGAGTGATTGCTACTGTTCATATTATCATGCAACACATGTTGGAAAATGGTCGAAAGAACTTCCTTTTAGGTATCTAGAATCCTCTAATGATCCGAACCATTACTGACACGGAGTGTGAGCATTGATTTTGAGCTACGTTTCTAAAATACAAATCATCCATTGATGTGTCTTGGCGTCAGAATGTATATTTATTATAACGCTGTAATTTATCGTATTATTTAAATAATTCTTAAAAACTACTACTGTATTCGTGAATGAGTCGGATTGTGCGAAAAAGAAAAATAACAGTCTACATGCTTAAAAACAATGTTATTACAATGATGCAAACTAAAAATATGCCCTTAGGTAATTATTATTCGTTTATACTATGTGTTTCCAACCATTTCTGATACATAGCCTGTTAGATAGAAGGCAGGAGAGGTAGGTAAATACATAAATAGAGAGATAGGAAAACAAACATATAAAAATACATAGCTATATAAATAGAGAGATAAAAACAAAGATATAGGAATAGATAGATATATAAATAGAGATACAAGAATAAAAAGATACAGATATGTAGGCAGACAGACTGAGACATAGAAGTAGATGACAATACAAACATAAAGATAGATAAATAAGGATACAGACAAGCAAATATGAACAAGCCACATCGACAGTTAGATTGATAGACACGTAGAGATGCAAACATGAATGTAGATGTACAAATAGACAGACAGTCAAACAGACATGCATATGAATAGATAGATATATACATAAATATATACAAACATTTCTATGTATAGACAGCTATATAGACAGACAGACACACAAATGAACGGACATATAGATATATATAGATTTAGTATATCTACATACACGAACATACATTTGGATTAATAGACGAACAGATATATAGATATATAGAGGGATGGAATTGATAAACATACAGATATAAGGATAATATATTTCAAATGCAATGAATACCAAGCAAATTAAAATATGATTTAGTAAGTCCTTTGTCGGAAATAATGATAAAAAATGTGGATCACTTCTTAAGAATATATAAAACAGAAATTGAAATCGTATATATCCCTTATCTTAATGTATAACTTTTATGTTTCCTTAAATTTCCTTTTTTCTCTAAAGAAAGGTGATTGCGAACTCTTTTGATCACAAGACAAATTTTCCTTTGCATATTAAAGTTTTTTCTCCTTCAGTAATATTTACAGCTAAGCTCCAAGAATAAATATATCTCATTAAGTTTATCAAGCAGGGAGCCGATGCGTTGGTTGAGACATAATGAACACTCATTTGTAAACAAAGTGTCTCATAAACTATATTTTCTTTCATAAAAAGGTTTTTGCTTTTTATGTTTATGAAATGTATTGTTTCTTAATTATTAATGTTCTTAGTTTTTGAATAAAATTGAAACTTCATCTGTAACTTGAAATTACAACGGAGTTATGTATTGCAAAATAAACTCCATTTTAAAAATTGCTTACGTTGTTTTTTCAGTTATTTTTCTGCTGGATTTTGTAACAGAAAAGCACTTGTTTGTTATAGATAGAGATGTATCGGTTTTAGAGATACATCAGTCTTATAGAGGTGGAGATACAAAAAAAAAATAATAATAATAAAAAAGAAAGAAAATTAATTTGAATTTTGTCATCTTGAATTCAAATTATGGTTTTCGCAATCACGAGAGTGTGTATGTGTGTATGTGTGTAGGCGTGTGTGTTTGTGTGTGGGGGGTATGTGCGTAGAGGTTATGTGTATGTGTGTGTAGGCATGTGTGTTTGTATCTGTGTGCTGGCGTAAGTGTGTGGGTAGTTGTGTATATGAATGTGTGTGTGGGGGGGTATGTGTATGTGTGTGTAGGCATATGTGTTTGTGTCTGTGTGCAGGCATGAATGTGTGGGTAGTTGTGTGTATGTGTTTGTGCATGTGTGAAGGTGTATGTGTGTATGTGTTTGTGTGTGTGTGCGTGTTTGCGTGTGTGAGTGCGTGTGTGTGTAGTTGTGTATGTATGCGAGTGTGTGTAGGACATGGATGCAACCTGGAGACGGCTTTCGCTATAGGAGCAGCATCGTGAGGACCCGGTCGACGGTGATGCTGCAGAGGGTGGCGGTGGGAAAATAAAGTGATAGGACATCAAAACAGTCAAGTGAGAACAAAAAGCAATCGTGATTGCTCAAAAAACACCAAGATGTGATATTTAACTATAGAATGACTCCAGCATAAAACAACATTATACGTTAAAACCTGTTTGTGTGCGATGTGTTTTTTGTACGACTTTTTTTTCCTTAGTGCGGTATATAATGATTTCAATCAAACTAGTACTCTATTGAATGAAAATTATCATATAAGCTTTTTTCTAAAATATGATTAAAGTTAAAAACCAAAGTAGGTGAAGCACAAATTGTGAAGAAAGTACAGCATGCAGCTATTTCAAGGCTACAATGGAGACTTCATCAGTGCAAAAAGCTCAGCAACACAACCGAAAAATGTGAGAAATTCTGTATTTTCTTCACAATTTTTGCTTTTTTTACGATGGTTTTTCACTTTAATCATAGGACTCTATTGACTAACTTATATTTGAAACGTGTGCTAAAAAGCATTAAAAAAAAAAAAGCATTTTTTATGCGGTCATTGTCTACTGCACAAAAACAGGTTTGAGTAAATAGGTATAAATTTTGTGAGCTAATGCAATTTTTTAAACACTAATCTAAAACCCTTATTCACATGAAGTTTGACTACATACTATCAGAAACATATACGCACTGAGCTTGATCATGTTACAATGACCCACATGCATGTTCCCATTATTCAGGGTGTCCTGAAAATAACTATGGGGTTTTGAATTAAAAAAAAAATATCCATAACTTTAAAATTTGGTGAGTTTATGTAGTAAAATTTTCAAGATTTCTATCAATTAGTAGATTTCAATAAGAGGCCAGTGAATGCAGCAGCACACATCCTAATGTTGATCAGCCCCTTTCTTTGTTATAGTTAGCATAAGTTCATACTTGATTGAAAGCTCAAATAGTTAATATATAGACTTTACTTATAAATTATACGCAAAAATTTTTAATACGTACAAACATAATCTATGTATATTAACTTTTGTAACTTGCCTTAAACACATGCAAGAGCATTGTGAATACGAAATTTGAATTTCAAAAAAAAAAGCGTTTTCATTTCATTTTACATAGTAAAGGAACTGCTATATTCGCAAAAAAGAAAAAAAAATCACTCAAAAATCGGCCTTAACCTCCATTTTGCTCACCCCTAAATAAATATTGAATTTTTTTTTTTTTTTTTTTTTTTTTTTTTTTTTTTTACACGTGAATATATGCCTAAGAATGTATAGACACTAGAAATATCCATTTTACAATTTCCGAGTAAATTACAACGAGTTTTCTCGTGACGTCCGTATATTTTTCAATAACGAAATCTTTTGTTTTCTGTTTTTTCATTCTTACATGACAATTTTACCTACTAGAAGTAACCATGAACAATGGCCCAGCTAAGTTCCAATTATTTTACTCATACATAAAAAAAATTTAAAAAAAAGCCTATATATATATATATATATATATATATATATATATATATATATATATATTTAAAAATCGAAGTCAATTCAATATCAAAGTAGTAATTCTGTTAATTGTGCAAACAATTAGCTATTGGCGCCAAAATTGAATCAAAGCCTGTTTACATATGGATTCACATATATTCCAAATTTCAACCAGAACGTAGCATTACTTCTTGAGATAGGGCACTCACAATGGAAAAAATGAACGGGCGATTGCGCTACCCCCTTTTTAGCTGTTGAAGCCAAAATAAAATCAGCTCGTATACCTACTAAGGGCTACTTGCCGATAAATTTTTCTTTCATTCCGTTCATTATTTCTTGAGATACAGCAGTCACAATTGACGACAAAAAACGTTCTATAGCTCAACCCCCGTTTGAGTTATTGACACCAAAATTGAATCAGCACTTGTTCCTGTTAATGGCAACATATGGACCAAATTTTGTTTGATTCCGCCAGTTACTTCCTGAGGAATAGCAATCACGCGTAACTCAAAAAACGTCCGATTGCTCCACCCTTCTTGGAGGAATTCGCGCCAAAAACCAATGGGCACAAGTTCACATAGGGGCACATATATGTACCAAGTTTCGTTCGATTTCATGCGGTAGTTTTTGCTGTAGAGCATCCACAAAAAATTGGTCACACACAGACGTGACACATATACACACACGGACAGACATACATTTTCCAAAAATAGTCGAAATGGACTCAGCACACCTCAAAACGTTCGAATCCGTCAAAATTCGAAATTCGAAAATTTGCACGAATCCAATACTTTCTTCTATATATTACATATAGAAGAAAGTAAAAATGGTCGAGCGCAGCCATCTGTCGAAGTTGTATGGAATGATAAAGAAACAAAATAACTAGTAACGTTTATTTTCCCTGTAAACTGAATAAAAAGCAAACTTTATAAAATCATATGATAAACTAAAAATTGTTTTGATGGAATATGTTTCTGTAATGGAAGAAGAAGAGATCATAAAAACATATTGAATCCATCCAAATTTTTTTTATAAAAAATTATGGATAACTTGCTTTTCTTTTGCAGAAAATTTAAAATGAAAACTCACTAAAGTTAGGACTTTTCAAATAAATAATCAATATGTTTTATATGGTTTTTTTTTTCTTAAAACAAAAACAAAAAAAAAATGCCCTTGCAGCTACTTTAAATTTTTTTTGTTTGTTTTTTTGCAGAAAATGTTTTTAAACATACATTAGTGTGCTCATTTGTTCCTAAATATTTTCAAAACTATTTCTAAAAAGCGTACAAAACAAAAATTGAACAAAATATGCATTTTTTTTTCTAATTTGTTTGGCGTTACGTCAAATATTATTTGCAAGCATATCAATCCTCGCCAGCAATGGGGAGGTTGGATACAACCATAACCACTCGGAATAATGTCAATATATATCTTTAATATTATTGAATTTTTAACATATAAAGAAAGGATTACTTTAATTGGAAACATGACAAAGTTCTTCAAAAAACGTTTTTAGAAATTTCAAAAACATATTTCGAAGAGAAAAAATCACATCCTACTTTCTCTACTTTCTCTACTTATAAAATGTCTCATTAAGTTAAGTAAGGGCTCTTAAAAAACTGATAAATAGACTCTAACTTTTCAATGCACTTGTTGACACTCCAAGTATCCGATGCTTTATGGCCTATTTACCTATTTCTAAAAAAAAATTATGTAAATTAAACGAGATTAATTACCAATTTCTTCACAATCAACTAGCCTGACGTAACATATACCGTAAACTTGATATGATTTCTCGCAATCCAGTAGTTCTTTTATAGTATTTGCAGCATTACGAAAATGAATACATATTCTCACAACATATTACTTGTTTTTTTTTTAAATTTGCAACTAAATAAGCCGTAAAACTATGTATTTATTAGGAATTTTAAATCCATGGGAAAGTACATCATTTTACAATTCATTCTTATTAGAATTAATCTGAATCCGCTATCTTTCAAGATATAATTGATGGAATTGTGTAATGGCAAAATTAGTTGAATTGTTTTATTTATTTATTTTACATTTTAAATAAAATTAATATTTTTTCATAATTGAAACTCTAGAACTTGCTTCAGTATAGTAACAAATAAAATTTAAATTTACTTAAAGACGCACTCATCAGTTTGTTAAAAATAATATCAATCATTTTCCATGATCTCGGTTAGATCGTGTATTCGAAAAAGTCGATTTTTGTAAATTCTTCTAACGGGTGGGAAAGATCTACAAGCTTGCGTACTTGAGCTGAAAAAAAAAATAAAAAAAAAATTGTTTGTTTTAAAAAACCTGAAAAAAGAACAATGAATATGTTTTCCTTTTGTTTGAGTTTTTTACATGTTTATCTCCAAGTATATGTAAATAATAGTTTCATTTGAATAATTAGAAACCTATACGCTTACAAATACGACAATACTAACATCTACATAAAAAAACTATCCACATGCAAATTGGGTTCATTTGGGGAACTTTATCCCAATTTTAATCGTTTAAAAATAACCTTCAAAAACATATATATTTAAAAAAAAATTAAAAATTGACGAGAAAAAAGTTTAAAGTTGTTTATTACAACAAACAAACAAACAAACAAAAAAGACATTGGTAATGAGAGACTTGTATTTTTAAGAATTGTGCACATTGCATTTCAAGCCAGAATTGCGAAATATTTTCCAAAATTTTCTGCTGGAAGAATATTTCACCCAATATCTAAGATGAGGGATGGCTGGGATCCTCATTATCATGCAGAGCATGTTGGAGTATCGCTGGAAAGAACTTCCCTTCGGAGGATTCGTGAGTCTCTAATGATCCGAGGTATGTTACAGCATTCTGATATGATGAATGATTCGAAACTAAAATTCTAAAACCAGGAGGAATTATTTCTCTATTTCGGAGTAAAAGCTGTTTTCGCTTTTTTTTTTTCTTCTAAAATTATCTGTGACTGAACTCTACCGCAAAGAAAAACTATTTTAATATCAGATTGTTGAGGATTAACAAAATGTTTCATTATTTGAAGAAACGTAAAAATAGTTTTCACACTGATTTTCGGTCGATACCACCATGAGCAAGATTAAAAGCTATTATAGACTCGGGATTTACAGAAATACCTAAGGGCTTAGTATATAGACGATAATTTTATGCAAATAAACATTGTCGGTTTATTGCCAGTTCTGCTGAACTCTAAAAATAAGCGTAGGAATGTATGTCACCGAAAAAAGCTTGCAGATTTAGTAGTAGTAAAAACATTAGCTATTTACAATCAATAAACTGATATAAAAATGTATCAGCCTCATAAACCTTGAAAATTTCCGTCACTAAAAATGCGTCTCACCACATACGCATTTAACACATTTAACTTATCCGCACAAAAAATTCTGAATGCATATGAAGGTTCCGGATCAAGAATGTGACATGCCACATGATGTGAATTCTTCAATAGGCCAATTTCTAACGTACAAAAAGCATTTGTTGAATTTTTCAAAGTTATTTACCATTATACGAGGGCAAATCAAAAATTCTTTGCGCCATTTTTTTAACCTAAAATATGGCTGAGAATACAAAACGAATATGTACATTCCCAGCAGTGACAGTTCCTTTAACCGTACCAGCCGTATATGCTTTTTGCTCGGAAGAGCGAAGCTGCTATCAGTCATTTAAGATGACGGTCGTTCTTCAGACGTCCACAGATTATGAGTTGCAAAATGTTATTCGTTTTCAATTGAGCAAGGGATAAACGCAAATAGCAATTCGCGTGGAAATGCTCCCCACGCCCGGGAAAAAGTCTCTCTTGGAGAGACACACGGGACGTTTGTCCCTTTTGCTCCATAGTAAACGAATGACATTTTGCTGCTCATAAGCTGTGGACGTCTGAAGACAACCGGTCATCTTAAGTGACTGATAGCAGCTTCGCTCTTCCGAGCAAAAAGTAGATACAGCTGGTACGGTTAAAGGAACTGTCACTGCTGGGAATGTACATATTCGTTTTGTATTCCCAACCATATTTTGGCAAAAAAATAGGCGCAAAGACTTTTTGATTTGCCCTAGTATACTAAAAAATTGCCCATAAAGGTATGACGTGTGAAAATTGCTTCTACATTTGAACGAATGCCTGTTTGGTGATATTTTGATAGTTGAAATTGTAACCCTAACTCCAGTGGATTAACCCTAATCTCTAGTAGGTAGCGTTCTTCGTTGACCATTTTTTCATTTCTTCTTTTACCTGAAACGACACAGTCTTCGAGAAGTTACTCCTTGTGGCTTGTCACTTTTCTGCCTCCGAGCCATTCATGTAGAAGTCTAATTAAGTCACAAAAAAAAAGCAAAGGAAAAAAAGTAAGAAAGAAAGAAAAAGGTACAACATTAAGTTAAAAAAAAAAAAAAAAAAAAAAAACAAATTACCCAAGAGAAAGAGGGATTTCGTTCATACCTATGATTAAAGACTGAAAAACGCTTTCCGATCTCTATGTACTGGCAGTAAATATTTTTTAAACTTATTTTAAGATTATCTTTCGTTAATAACTCGTTAATGATAATTCCTTGTTGTGAAAATGATAACAAACTTTTTTTTATTAAGTAACCTGTCTCCATCAAACCAGTTTTTCTATTCCTTTGATTTTTTTCAAAACTTTCCGTAAAAGCGATTTTTTTTACCATTACTAAGCAAGATTTTGGATTTATCATTAACAAATTGGGAAAAGTAGTGCAGATAGATTTAAAATGGGCCCTAATGGTTGCATTAGTGCACAACGATATTTATTTTTTAATTTCATACAATTATTAAAAAACAGATACTCAATGTTTTATAAAGGTTTCTCGACAACATTACTCAGAACCAATTGTTAATACAAACAAAAAAGCTTAAGAGTTTGTAAATTTCATTACGTTTAAAATACACATTTTTTAATTTTATGTTCAAAAAATATTTCCCCCATTCTTAACGCAATCAATGTTGCATCATATCGATTATATGAAATGATCTCCTTTAATTTTAACAGAAGTCACCAAAAATGTATAAAGCAACACCGCACGTTGAAATAGTTACATTTGAAAAGTCGTTATACTACCGTGCTAAGCGCAAAAGTACTATATGCATCTGAGTTCAGATGAGAAATTAGTGTTTAAAGTTGTGCGCCTCCATGTATTCGATACAAATGCAACTTTTTCAGAATTTTGTAAAAGAATTTTCCCATTCGCAAATGACCATAAAGCATTGTATTTAGGTAAATTATGTGACAAAGAATGACTTGGTGTCTTTAACTCAATTTTGATTTAAAAGGCAGATACGTCTTTTGTACTTAACACCGAGAAATTTTCGAAACGTCACAAATTATTTTAGACTACGTTCAGGACATTTGCGTGCATTTTATAGTTACTGGTAAAAAAAAAAAGTACTTGCGAAAAGTTTTCTTAAGTCACAACAAGTTTCATGAATGCGGATGCTTCACTGTTTCAAAATAATAATAACAATAATAATAATAATAATAATTTGAATTTTGACATCTTGAATTCAAATTATGTTTTTCGCAATCACGAGTGTGAGTGTGTGTGTGTATGTAGATGTGTGAGTTTATATGTGTGTGGGGAGTTTGTGTGTAGGGGATGTATGCGTATGTATGTAGGCATGTGTGTTTGTGTCTGTGTGCAGGTATGAGTCTGTGGGTAGTTGTGTGTATGCGTGTTTGTGTATGTGTGTGTAGGTGTATGTATGTGTGTGCATGTGTTTGTGTGTGTGTAGGTGCGTGTATGTATGCGTGTAAGTGTAGGATATTGACGCAACCTGGAGACGGTTTTCGCTATAGGAGCAGCATCGTGAGAGCCGGTCGACGGTGGTGCTGCAAAGGGTGCTGGTCGGAAAATAAAATGATAGCACATCAAAACAGTTAAATGAAAGCAATAAACAATCGTGATTGCTCAAAAATGGCTGCAATTAGGGGAAAATATTCAGCTTCTATACTAGGCGTTTCGCCTTCACATCAGTTACGGCAGGTCCTCCAAACAAGGGCATATTATTGTCTTTGGATGTTGTAAAATTGCTAGACTTTCAGGAAAATGCACTGTAAAAACATCACTCATTATTTCCATGGAAAGTTTGGGGATTTCACAGGATTTCATTAATTTCCAGTGAAAAGCAAGTATTTTTGTGAAAGAGATTCCTAAACTGCTAAAAGTTACCCCAATGCAGACTTTTCACTTTTGTGAAAAATATTTTTAGCTACCTGTTTAAATATTAAGTCAGTGTAATTATTAAGTGTACCTGCTAAGTTTGGTTGTGGCACGTCCGGATTAACTAAGATCCCAATGAAAGAAATCTCTGGATTCCGTAGCTGTCCAAGAACTTGTAGGCAAGTGAGATGGTTGATCCTTCAATGCCATTATGCAGTTGATTTGGTCATGGTTGTTTTTGGTAAATCATAAAATTACTATACCTCCAGAAGGGTACTAACATTCGAACAGGTATTATAAACCAATCCGAAGTTTTCTCCGAAAATTTTTGATTTATTACAGAAGAATGACTGGCTTCAATTGAAAAGATTTTTGAATCCTTCAGAAAAATTCATGGTTGCGTTCAGAAACGTTACTGATTTTTAGAGGAAAACCTTCCTGTTTTTTTGACAGATATGTTACTGGCTGGAATCAGAAGACGTTTAAGAGAATGTTTCAGAATTTTACAGTTTTACAGTGTAGTATTATGGACACTGGCATATGCAGAATAATGACCAACCATTTATTATCAGCTGACACTTGTGAAATGTTCAAATCTCAGATTCACTACGTATACATATGTTTACGTAGATAAAATACTTGTCCCTGTCTCACTATACACCTGTATTTAGTACTTCAAAGTATATCTTTTCACGCTGCTCAAAAAAGAGGGAAAGTTCTGGCGTTATTTTCCTTTTGCTGAAACTATTATATTAAGTTGGAAATTAATTAGCATTGGCGTTATATCCAAACTAAAATAACTTATGCAATTAAACTAAAGAAAAATGGTGGAACAAATGTGGTGGTAATGTTCTAGAAAGATGCTGTTTGGAGAACCTAATGATAGTGTTCTCGGAATATCGATTATAAAATGATATTGATAATAAAAAGTCAAACCTGCTCATTTCTGTAAAAGGAAATATCTGGTCTTTTAACACACAAACTTTTGTTTGCTACAAAACGTTGGTTTTTTGTCTTTTACTTCTCTGTCTAAAAGTATAATATTTATTCATTTTTGACAATTATTCGCTGAGTGTTCATAGCTAGGTATATATCCTACCTCCTCTTATTTTATTAACCCGAGATTGCTCGCGCAGATTATGAGATACCCACCGCCTCGCTCGGAATCAAATTTTTCCCCCAACTTTTTTTTAGAAGTGGACAATTCCTTGAGTGGCTGACCCAAAAGCCATAACGTAGAAGGGGTGGAAATGGCGGGGACATTCTAAAAAGAGTTTCTTTGGTATTGTCTTCTACGGTTGTGTCATACCCTACGCGAAAATTTCTGCTTTAATTCTGAACTGAAGCATACGCAATGCTTTCAAGACACTAAAAATAAAACTGGAATCTAGTAAAGACATTGCACTCCCTGCTAAAAAAGCAAAGTCAACGTACAAAAAAGTATACTGAATACCACAATAAAAAAGACAAAAAAACCAAATTGTTGTCTGAAAAGTGTGATAAACACATTTGAACGGAGCATGTGGCATGCAATTGCAAAAAATGCACAAATTAAAAGTGAGTCTTTTAAAAATATATTTTATAACTATAATCTTCCTTCTTATTTGTGTTTTTATTCATTTTCAAAAAAAAAAAAAAAAAAAAGAAAAAAAAAAGAGAACTTGAAAATACGAAAAAAAACTCTTTGGGTGTAAGATACCCTGCGCGAGCATTCTCGTTCGTTTTGGTCGCGCGGGCGATCTCGGGTTTAGAACTTATAATTTTATTTATTTTTTAGGTAATAGTCATGTAAAAAACAGTGCTGGTAAAAAAAAATTGCATCACCCGCACCGCAAAGGAGAGGAATATCATCCCGACTGCATTCAACACAGAGTCAAGCATTCCGTATCCCAGATGATTTGGAGATGTATTTCTGATCAAGGAGTTGGTGAGCTTCACTTTGTGCAAGGAACAGTAAACGCTCAGGTGTATATTGGCATTTTGGAGGAGAAATTGCTTCCTACTATCCGGGATCACTTTACTTCAGTTCCAACGTCATTTTCCAGGATGATTCTGCTCCGTGCCATAGGGCAAAACTAGTAAGTAACAATTTAAAAACCTTTATCCCGCCACTAGACTTAAATTGACATGGGGAAAAGTAATTTCTTTTCTCTCTAAACTCACACGCAGGTTCAGAAATGGAAAATATGCGTTGGGTCAGCAATTTGCCTCGGCCCGGAAACAGCCCAGATCTACGCAAACAATTATTTGATTCCTGCTGTTAAATATTTATTTCATAAGTTTTGCAGAGTTTCACATACATTCATCGTTAATCGGTTGACCAAAACTTCTCACATAATCCCATTGTTGTAAAAATGCGAAAATGATGCAATTTATTTTACCAGCACTGCAACAATATTCATTATACACAGATAAGATTTGTGTAAGATGAGATTTTTTTAAGGTATTAAAGCTTTAAGAAAAATAAACATAAGCTGGGGGGAGAAATCCTCACGGGGTTTTTCAAAGATCTGATTTTAACTGTTTCATACAAAAGTCCCAAGAAGTGCCAAATCTTAGAAAACTGTCATCGATCACCAAACAGTGTTACAGTACAGAAAAGCTTCGATGATAGAAAATACGCCTTTCTCTCTCTTCTATATCCAATCTTGCCTCCGTTATCTATTGGATTTTGAGCCTTTTATGTCACAACTTTTTTACCCTTAAATATCTTTTGTGATCTCAGAATGGTATATTTTCGCTACCGAACAAAAGATAAAACTTTATTTTTTACTGAAAATAGTATATTTTTCAGTTCAATATGAGGGTTAAAATTTAGTATGCGAATTTTTTGAGTTAAGCTAACGGGGTTTAGAGTTTACTGCACGAATATTTAAGACGAATGTAACAAAAAGAAATTGTTACAAACCTTACATAGTGGTTTAGCAATATGAGCTTACCAATGAACTATTCCACGTAAACCGTAACAATGATTGAAAATCTAAAAACTGACAACCTAATTATATGCAAACTGAGTTCAGGTAATACATGTTGTTTTTGAGAATTAATCTTTTCAATTAATAGTTTTTCTTAGCTGTTTGTTTGAGATTTTTTTGACAAAGCGCTAACCCCTCTTAAATAAGTGCCTACCCTAATTTTTCAACATAAGTTTTATTCGCTCATATTATAAGATATATATTTAGGATTCCAAAAATGTTTTACTTTAATTCCTGCGATTATTAGAAACTTAGTTGTGGCTCCAAACATGCAGCGGAAGGGAAATTTTGGTAATCGGAAGTGAGCATTATGTGAGTTACAGAAATGTAATCAATGCATAAGAACAGTGATTCTATAATCTCTTAACACGATTATGACCCAATTTCTTATTTAAATGTTAAGTTAGCGTTTGTGTTATTTTTGTCTATTTGAACTAATTTTGTTATTTAAGATTTAATACTTTAATTGTAATTTCTGAAAAACTGCGATTTTAGTTTTTTTTTTTTTTTTTTTTTTTAAGAAAACCCTAATTTTCAAAAATACTGTCCAGTTATTGAAATGAAATTTAGTGTGTATATTCAGCTCATTTTGGGCTATGTTTGGAAGCACCGAATAGCTTATATTTGTGTATTTACTAATTTTATGACGTTTTTAATTTGAAAATTTGTAATTTTATTTGAAAAAGTCATTCTGTGTACATAAAAGTTGTCCTATTTCATCAAGATTTCAAAATATTATAAATATTTTGCTTAACATCACAGGTAAATGTTTACTAACACATTGTTGGAATTAAAATTGAAAAAAAATGATTAAAATTCACTACAGAAAGCTTAGCGTAAGTATAAATGTTCACTACATTTTTCCAAAAAACATCCAAATTTTGAAAAGTCTAGAAAAAATCGACTGAAATTGGACTTAATTTCATTGTTTTGTTTCGTATTCTAACTAAAACATGTATGTTAAAAAAACATTTTAAATTTTTCAAAAAAAAAAAAAAAGCTCCGAAGGTAGGAACATACTTTAACATCCAAGCTTTCCCTTCAATTGACACCATTGCTGCCAACTCACACTGGTTTTCTACCAGTTTATTGGCACTTTTGACGGCAGCAAAATGACATCTTCATCCAGTTCGAATTTTTCCTATATCAGACTTATGAGTTCATAACCAGGAAGAAACTAGTCCTGGTCGAAATGAGTTCATAACTAGGACGATGGGTTAACCGGTAAGTCGGTGCAGTTCGTACAAATTAGTGTGTTCAATTCAATATGTTTTATTATAGACATTTTCATCAGGACATTTGAATCAGGAAAAAATGTTTAAATCCGAATTTCTAACTAAATATAAAACAATAATATTGCACTAAAACTTAATTAATCCTATAAAGATAACATCGTTTGCATATACAAATTGAAAATACTTAATAATTGTTTTTCTGAGTAAAAACGCATTATAGCAAAAGTTAAGATACATTATTGACTTTTGCCTGAACGAGCAAAACTATTAGACCCCCTTCTCAACTCTCTTTTTACTTCAACCGTAACCGTTATTTTCGAATTATTGAATATCGGGGGGTGATTTCGGGAACTTGTCTTGCTTCATTAACCGTTTTATGGACCTTCCTGAAACGCTGTTGAAGATATTTGGATGAGTAAATTTACTCTAAATAACGCCTGAATTTCTATTGGATTCATATCAAATAAATATCGTCATTTGAAGAGATATTTAGCTGCGCTTTATATTTGATGCTGTTTTTTTATATATTCATTATTTGCTTTTTTATATATATATAGTTTGGAGCTCTGAAAAATATCTAAAAACCTATGTTTATAAAACGATTTAAAAATATAAAACACATTTTTATTTCCCAGTACGATGTTTTGACTGACGAGGAATTTGATTTCCAAACCATTTTGCTCTTAAATTTTAAATTTATCGTTAATGTCAATCCCTTCTGATTTAATTTCGACTTATCTTTTGAAAATTGTTCATGCATTGTATGGAACGATGAAAGAAAAAAAAATCATGATTTTTTTTTTCAATTGATGCTTTATTTCAGCAATTGCGTATATAATTTCATGATCGATTTCTTTAATTTAAAACACGGTTCAAACTAAACATTAAGCTTAACTTAAGGATTTTAAATCAGAAGGAGACACGCCCAGTCTCGAACCAGTCTGTATAGCTGTCAGCGCAAGTTTTAGTAAGAGACGTATTGATTGAATAGCATAACGGTTTCCTACTGCACACCAGCCCATCTGTGTCAAGTGGCGTGTATGATAAGCATGAATTAATGTATGCGACTTCCTTCGGGACACTTTTTTTGAAAAACTTAAATTTTCACAGAAACGTTCATGTTTTTAGTTAAAATGCAACATAAAATAAAGAAATGTAGCTCAGTTTTAATAAAATATTGAATAAATTTCAGAATTTGGGTGATTTTTGTAAATATTTAGTGAAAATTTGCATTTACGCTAACCCTTCTACAATATTTTCTAATGCATATATTGCAATAATTTTTATACAAAATATGTGTTACATATTTTTCTCTGTGTTTTTAATCTCTCTGTGTACTGAAATAAATGTTTTATTTCCTAAAAATACTGAAATATAATAATATTTATATGAAAATCCAGATTTTTTATTTAATTATGCCTGTTTTTCTGAAGAAAATAACTACAAATTGAAACTTATGTACACATAATAAATATTTTAGATTAAAACACAGTTGGAAGAATATAAATTAATGTGACAAAATTTCATGTCAAAAATTTAAAAACTTTTTTAGATGTAACAATTATGGTGAAGCAAAATAACGAAAAATATTCGTTTCTCAGAAAGTGAGTTTAAAGATTTTAAAGCGAAACAAAAGTTTCTACCAAGTTTAGAGTCTCATCATTCTCTACATGTATACGTTACTCCATATTTAGACTCATTTTTTTATTAGTTTTGCCTTTTTCCTTGGCTTCTGTTTTTTTCTGGCTAACTTCGTTTCAGGTAGCGACATGTGCCTCGACACCTGAATTCGTGATTTGTCGAATTTTAGATAATGTTTCATCATTGATGAATTTATGTCTATATCCTGGAGTTCAAAAATTTGTATCAGTCCTGGATACCAGGGGAGAAGGAAAAATCAATTACGCCTTTAAATTATTTTTCTGCTGGAAAATAATGAATTAAATAATAAACGCATTAATAAAAACAACTAGAAAACACAATTGTTGATAAGTTTGTAAATTTGTGTACGTGTGAGCTTCAGGATAAAACTCGCCCGAGCACATTCAAAGTATTTCGTAGTAATTTACCGCCTCTAAGCTAGGGCTAAGGCGAACATGCATGCAATTCACCAGACAGCCCAGTTATCACATGCAGAGACTGCAGTTTCGTTCTTATTAGAACGAAATTGTCACTAGGTGGTTCTTTGTCACATATGTTATCCAAATAAACTGTTTTATGGTAATTTGTAAATAAGAATTTTTTTTTTTTAATTCAGAAAAATTTCATTCGAATCAAATTTATGGATGTATTTTTAAACGGGGACTTTTAACGGGAATTTCATATTTTGAACTCAGCTGCAGATACCACTTTTGTGCTGAGCACGGCTCTATACCTCAATGGGAATAATAATCCCGTTCCCTCTCTGAGTGCTAAAACTAATATTGATAATTTTTAAATAGCATACAGTTCCAAAAAGAGTTTCATTTCTTTATTAATCTAAATACAAATCTATTAATAACAACTATAATAATGCTGTAGCACATAATGACGATCGAAAATAGGGTTACCAAAACGGTGAAGAGCACATTTTAGTGTATAACGGTAACAAGGTATATAAAATTAACAATTTTTAAAAACTCGACTGAATTGCAACTGTAGAATCATGAGGGAAAACTAAAAACCCATTGAAAAGCTATATACTATTGAAAATCAATCCTTATATATTATTTCTGTAGCCTGTTTTTGGTTTCTTGATCGATTTCTTTGATTTACACCTTATTTTAAAGCTTATCGTGCAAGCTACTGCCGAAAAAAAGAACCACGGTCTAAAAATTGTTTTTTCGGGAAAAAAAACCTGTTTTAAAGAACCAGAATGAGGTTTTCGGTTAAATTTATAACTTTTACTTGCTCTATAGATTCCTCTAATAAGTTTTTGACTCTTTGTACAAATAAAAAAAAATACTACCTCAATTTAAAGGGTGATATATTTATTTTTCTTCTTTTTGCAAAAAAACAAATAGCGTATCACATTTTTACTACATTTGAAAAGCTACGCTTAAAAAAGAATTTATTTCAAATTATTTTGTATTTTAACCGTGCTGTTAAATGATGAACACGTGCTGCCATCTAAGTCATAACGGTTCAAACAGCCTGCGATAACAAATTGTAAAAATTTTCAAAAATAAAAACTTCTCGGCAAGAAAAAAAAATTAAAATTACCTGTGGGTTTTTTTTTTCGGTAGAGTGTTCGGCTATAAACTGTCTGAACTTCGGGCCAGTTCGGGCTGTCCGACATAATAGCAAATTTACAGTAATATTAAGCATTACATGTACTCATAACATACAACAGATAACACACGTAATAAAATAAATGCAGTGGGAATGTTATTTGGTGTTTCGACTCCTTTATGCAGGCTACAGTTATAATTCAGATAAGTTGACTGCTAATCTAAGGGTGTTCTTCTCTTTTTTTTAAGCTTTGACTCCGTCCAGACCACTGAGCATAATGTAAGCATAAAAAAAAGTATTAGATATACCTCAAGGGAATCCTTTTTGTGCAGTTTTCGAACTTTTGTACAAATGAAAAAATAGTACGCCAAATTAAAACTACGAGTTTCAACCAGTAAATCTTTAATTATTTATTCGAATACGATATAAAACATTAAAATTATTATCAACTTCATTAGTAAGAAATCATTTTCTACTCCTCTGCTTTCGGCTGAAAAAAAAAAAAAAAAAACATTTTGTCTACGATCGAAAAATTACACTTAAAAAACGGACTCAGTTCAACTGGTTTTGGTTTTGAATTTTAAGTGTTCGATTAAAAGAAAAACAAGTGCGGGCTTTTAAGCCGTACAGGTTAAAGAAGCCTGCTATGAGAAATTGTTGAATATTCAGAAATAAAAACACTTATTTTTTTTTTCAACCGAATTTATTACTTCTCTAGAATGTTTGTTTCAATCGCTACGTGAACTCATCCTCATTCTTTAATCAAATTCCATGTATTACGAATAATTTTAAATCGTATCATGCTGGCTAATGACAAAACATAGACGCATGATTTTATTATATTTTTTTCGGCGAAAAACTTTTTTACTGTGTTTTATTACACATTCCTTCAATGAATAGCATTTGAAAAGGAAAGCACAGTTGCTAGGTTTATTGGAGCGTCGTACTGTTAATCAGAATGGCGCCAGTTCGAATCCGTGCCACTAAATATCTCTTTAATTTTTCTTTTTTTTTCCGCCAGATGCTCACATGGGCAGGACTGTATTTGCTACAACCTGTTTTTTCACATGCGAAATTACTGATTTTTCACGTGTCACTCAGTCACACTTTTAATGATATTTATATTTGCATTGAAAATACGTACAACCAAAAGGGGAGCGATGATCAAATTATCACAACGTTGTATTTAACGAGGATTTGTTAATGATGTCTTCAAATTATATGCCTTCTCTTGTGCGCTTACTTTTTTCCGTTTACTTTTTTCGGTTTTTCTTCATAATATTATTTCTTTGAAATTTTTAAAGAGCGAAATGCCTTATGAAACGATTCGAAGTTCAGTGCGGAGTTCCGCACGGGTCGACTAGTTTCAATTATTTTATTTCCTATTAAATAGAAACTGGCAACAGATAAAAATGTTAAATCATTGCGTTTCACTCCCTTTTCAGCCAACAATGAATTCGGTGATCTATCACGTGAATAATGGCTTAGCCGTTATTAAAACGTGTTTTAAAAAACGTTATAATTCGAATTCTATGTAACATAGGAGTTCCAAACACATTCTACCAGACGCGGAAAAAATCTCTTAATTTTGTTATTGCAAAAAATGCGAAAAACCTTTTAGAAGTTTTTAGTTAATGTTTCGTTAATTAATGTCATCTAGAACACTCTCGATTAACTCTCCTTTCGAACTTTTTTTTCAAAATCGGTCCATCCATTTAGGCGCTAGAGTGCCACAAACAGAAACACAGACACACAGAAACGTCAAACTTATAACCCCCTTCCTTTGTGTTTTGTCGGGGGTTAAAAATAACTAACATGAAGAAAATGTCGCAAAACCTTATCCCAGCTTTTATTCCATCATTGTAAAAATCTTCAATTTGAATTTTAATTGCAAACGGTAAACTTCGTCTAACCGCAATTATCTTCAAGCAACTGAGCTAAGTAGAGTCTCGGTCTCGGAAGAGCAATTTTATGGCGTGCAAGGAATGGTGATGAAGCCTGGGGGAAATCATTTATTAAGAGCAAGTTAAACGGCTGCATCCCGTCGAGACCTCTTCCATAGATTACAGACGGGACCTGCTCGGCTGTTTCGAATGAACAAAGAAGCTACAGAAGTTGAACTTATTTTCAAACAGTTTCATATTTTGAATTATTATTTTGTTTAGTATGGTAGACCGGGGCACGTTTATACGGATTCTTTTCAATGACTTTTCTAAATTTATGTTTTAACTTCCAAAATTTTAGACACTGCGGTTTTCTGAAGCAGTTAAATGAGTCAAAATTGGTATATTGGGTTGTTGTTCAGTTTGTGTTTTTAAGGTAGGCGAACACCCTAATTTTCGAAACAAATCGATTTTTAGATTTTGAGAAAGAGCCTCACTATTCTTCTTTCTAAATCCGCAATTGTTTTTTTAAATCGGTTAATTATTGAGAAAACTAGAAGAAATTTACTAAACTCAATTGCACTGTATCTAACTGAAATTTGCTTTTTCTTTCTTGATTTTCCGATAGCCAAGTTTTCAAGTTTTTTATTACGCGAACAGCTCTAGCGAAAAAAGTATTAACTCTAAAACTATGAAATTTTTCAAACATGGTAATTGAACTCATTACTGTGATATAAACCTCAAAAAGTTAATGTGCATGCAATAAGTTGTTTTGAAATAATGATCAATTAAACTTAGAAGCCAAAAAACACGTTTTTCCTCGGGGGACATTTTCAAACATTTACCCGTAAAACCTATTTTTTAGTTAATTATATCCAAATTAGAGGGTCATATTACTCTCTGGTATCTAACGAAGGAATGGACACAAAAAGTTTTAAAAATTATGAAAAAGTGAATGCACTGGAATTGTGTTAACAAAATGGTAGTTTTTTTTTTTTTTTGCTAAAAATATGGCTTTTTTATTAAATAAAACCTACCGAAATTTTTTTCAAGAAATAAGTAGTCAAAATGTGTTATTTATGCCCTATTTTATAATCGTATAAAGTTTTAGAAAAGTGCATTGAATATTGAAGCAAAAAAAAAAAAATTAGGGTGTTCACCGACTTTAACCGTTAAAAAAAAAAAAAAAAAAGAGTCCAAGTCGGTTGTTAACGCAAATTTATATTGACACCTAACGTGGCTCTGTTAGTGTTTTGATCTCTGCGTCTTACCATCGATAAATTAAAGCAAATTTATTGTAGATTGAATAGTGTATAAAGTAAAAGCTGAACGGGAATGACTGCACTACGTGATTGTAACCTATAAAACACGAATTTGTAACTCGATAAAAAATTAAATGGCGATTTTTTAAACTAAATAGCCTGAAAATACTAAAACGTTTTCATACAGTTCGGAGGAAAAAAAGCGTCAGGGCACGTTTAGAAGTAAGACACAGTAAGAACGTGCATAAAGGTGCTCAGACGTCAACGCGTAAACTTGCCCCGTCTCGAAGTTGGGATTTATTTTCATCGTGCAAACATATTCAATAACATATCAGTTCATACAATAACAATTCTCAGAAAAGGAAAAAAAAAATCTGCTATTTTTTATATATTTATTCTTTCTTATCTAAGTATTATTTATTCACAACAATCTTCAAAATTTTCAACTCAAAATGTACTCGACTTGGTAGAAAACTGATAACACTTTCTGCATGCTTGACCGAAGCTCAACTGATGCTCAAAAATTTGTGAGGATATTTGCTAGGGAGCAGCACCAATCTGTTATGACTGTTGGATCTCCAGTTATAATTCGTTTTGAAAAAAGGGCACTGCGTAAACGTGCCGTATGCGTAAACATGCAGCGGTCAATCCTATATTCTATCTTTTAGTTTCTTTTTTAGTATATTTAGTATCATTAAAAGCCCATCTACTTTTTGATAGAAGTTTAAAGGAATTTTGGATATCTATGCTTTACTGATACACAGGGCCTGATAGCCAAAAAGGCTTGGGAAGCTTGAGCTTTCCCTAAGAGTTTTTAGGGGTCTAAGCATGCCTGCAAATCTGTGCAGAACAATTCCAGTTTCTGCTTTTAATTGTTTTTTAAAGACATTGCAAACATCAGAAGTAGCTAAACTAAAATGTTTGAAATAATTGAACAACTAGAGAAAAAAAAAAAATGTTAGATTTTCAAATATCGGATTTCATTCAACTCTATTACAATTTTCCTTTTTGCAGTATCAAATAGGATTTAATATATTAATACCCTTATTACTGAGAGTTCAAGTGCGACATATGTAATAAATAATTTCTTTCACAGTTGGCAAGGTGGGATAATCCTAAATCTGAACTCCGCTAAACCACTAGGCATTAGTCAGTGTTGTATCAATGCGCGTAGAATGTTTAGAAAAATTTCCCAAAACAAATAGTGGGAGGGGGAAGGGGGCCCCAAAACGATACCTAGCTTCCCTTAATTTCAGAGGTTGATCAGGCCCTACTGATACACGTTCAATCAGTTACCGGGGTCAAAGAATGACCTCACACATCCCTCCGTTTGTTCCACAGACAAACCATTTTGCGTGGCATATACGATTATTTTGTTTCTATCCTTTCAATCTTGAATTATTCATCTTTTCTTTACTAATAATAAAGCTGAAAGTTTGTCTGGAGGATGTCTGTGACGCGCATAGCGCCTAGACCGTTCGGCCGATTTTCATGAATTTTGGCGCAAAGTTAGTTTGTAGCATGGGAGTGTGCATCTCGAAGCGATTTTTCGAAAATTCGATTTGGTTCTTTTTCTTTTTCAATTTTAAGAACCTTTTACAGAGCAAATTATCACAACGTGGACGAATAAATTACTAAGTTATCATAACGTGGAACCGTATCATGGACAAGCCAATTGGCGAGAAATTCACCATCTTCTTCTTTACTAATAATAAAGCTGAAAGTCTCTCTGTCCGGAGGATGTCTGGATGTCTGGATGTCTGTAGGATATCTGTAGGATGTCTGTAGGATGTCTGTGACGCGCATAGCGCCTAGACCGTTCGGCCGATTTTCATGAAATTTGGCACAAAGTTAGTATGTAGCATGGGGGTGTGCACCTTGAAGCGATTTTTCGAAAATTCGATTTTGTTCTTTTTCTATTCCAATTTTAAGAAAAAAAATATCATAAGATGAACGAATAAATTACGAAATTATCATAACGTGGAACCGTAACATGGGCACAAGCCAATTGGCGAGATACGAAATTATCATAACGTGGAACCGCAACGTGGGTACAAGCCAATTGGCGAGAAAATTCACTACACATCATTTGTAAATATACAGGCGAACCAAAAGACCTTTTAATTTGCTATTACGGGCGAAGCCGTGCGGGTACCACTAGTTACTAATAATAAAGCTGAAAGTCTGTCTTTCTGGATGTCTGTGACACGCATAGCGCCTACACCTTTCGACCGATTTTCATGAAATTTGGCACAAAATTAGTTTGTAGCATGGAGGTGTGCACCTCGAAGCGATTTTTCGAAAATTCGATTTTGTTCTTTTTCTTTTCCAATTTAAAGAACATTTTACCGAGCAAATTATTACAACGTGGAAAAGTAAATTGCCAAATTATCGTAACGTGAAACCGTACCATGGGAAAGCAAATGAACATAGCCAATTGGCGAGAAATTGATCATCCATTATTTGTAAATATGCATGAGAACCAAAAGGGCTTTTGAATTTTCTACTACTGGGCAAAGCCGTGCAGGTACAACTAGTGTAGTATAAAGTTATGCCAAATCCATATGAAAATCGAATTCACACAATAAAACTGTTAATACCTTGTGTATTTCATTTTTTTATATATGTACATTTTAATACACTTAAATATTCGGGCAGGAGGATTTTTTTCTCGTAGAGGTTTTACTCAATTATTTTATGAATCCCTATATCTTATTTTGAATGTGTAAACATTAAAAATATATGTAAAAAAACATTGACAGTTAAGTAAATACTTGTAAATATAGTTATGACTCATAAAGAGCGTACGTTTCGAATTTAAATAACATTTAAATAAAAGTAAATCAACATGAGACTTTGCTTCAATGAAACCACATATTTAAAGTTTTACGCTATTAAATAACATGCATAAAGCCCATACCATGTCTTTTATTTTTTACGTTAATAATACTTTTTTCTTATAAAGCTTAAAAACCAATTCGAAATTTTTTTTTGTTTATTTTTCTGTTAAAATAAAAAAAGAGAAGCAAACATCAATGTACATTAAAATAATGCATCATTCAGTATCGCTTCGAGAAATTTAGATTACCTACTCATAACGCCCCCGTACCATAAAAGAAACAGCTCCTTTTCGATCAAAAGCAGTAGCCTTTAGTTTAAAAACATTACTTATGCCGTGTTTTGTTGACACGCCATTGATGTGTTCAGGCAAAATCTAGAGAAACGTTAAGAAAAATACTTTTTGACTCAAAACCAAATTTTAAAAGATCTCCGTCATTTGAAATTCAAATACAAAGCATTCAAGTAAACGATTTTCAAAGCTGCTGTCGTTTGAAAAGGTTCAGAATTGCTACAAGATGCGATAAATAAACATAAGTAAACAGCTTCAGGAAAAAAAGAACTAAGCGAGCCTTTTTCTGAGAATATCATCACCAGTTTTGTTGCATTAGTTAATATTAGGCTATATTTGCATATTACTTGAAATATTCATTACAATCAGCTACAACAATTGCTTAAATATATATTGCGAATCTTTTTTAAAAAAAAATACGCATATGTTGATGTAAAATGGGTAAAGAATTCATGATCATTTTAGATATTATGTGCAAAAAGGAAAAAAAAAGAACTAAAATGAAAAAAAAAAAGATAAATTAACTTGATTTATGGCATTTTGAATTCAAATTTTGTTTTTCGCAATCACGAGTGTGTGTGTGTATGTAGGCGTGTGTGTTTGTGTCCAGGCATGAGTGTGTGTGGGTATGTGTGTGTGTATATAGGTATGTGTATGTATGCGTGAGTGTTTGTGTCCAGGCATGAGTGTGTGGGTATGTGTGTGTGTGTATAGGTATGTGTATGTATGCGTGGGTGTTTGTGTCTGTGTGCAGGCATGAGTGTGGTGTGTATGTGTGTATGTATGCATGTGTGTGTTGGATATGGACGTAACCTAAAGACGACTTTTGCTAGAGGAGCAGCATCGTGAGGACGGTCGACGGTTGTGTTGCAGAGGGAGACGGGTGGGAAATAAAATCATAGGACCTCAAAAGAGTAAAATGAGAACAATAAGCAATGTGATTGCTCAGTAAATTAAAACTCAAAGTTCATAAAAAATTTTGTACTTATTCAGGATATTTACAGAACATTCATGAATGCATGACGACTATCTTATAAAACATTTTAAAATATATGTAATTGAGCATACAATTACAAAATTTGTTCATATATAAATAAAGAAGGAATAATGAGCATAATTTATTTAACTGTGGTAAATGAAAATGATGCACTTGACAAATTCAAGTAACTTCAACTGACTATAGAAATAAGAAAACAGATAACATGACCATTTTGTGTTGCGACTCTGGATATATTGTTTCAGGACTTGTAGATTTTTGATGAACACTGAGTGTAACATACATCATTTTTTTAAAAATTATTGATTTATTTACTTTTTTTTTCAGTTTTAGTTGAATCAAACCATACGTGATAACGATAGGTAAATCTTTTGAAAAGCTATGGGGTGAAGAAAATGACAAATAAATTGAATACACATATAGGCGCCATTATTCATTTGTTATTTCGTACAAAATTTCTAAACTGCATTATCTCCTTGAACGGTGTAAGATATTTTATCGCGGTTCGCTCTTTTTTTTTTACTTGTGCACACTATTTGAAAATATGAGATTTTTTTTCTTATACAGCTGTCTGAAAGAAAATTTCTTAATCATTTTTTTTTTTAATACTGTCAATTTAAACAATTTTGATTTTTTTTTCTTTTTTTAGTATTGAACACGATTATTAAGCAATACACATCCTAAAAAGTATAGCTTCCAGTTTTGCGTTTTACAGATTGAAATCATTGAAAAGTATGAGTGTTTTTTTTTAAATCTGAAGGTTTTTTCAATAGGTAGCACATGTGAACTTTGTGCGTTTTACTGAGATATCATCAAGCAAAAAATCTTGAAACATTCTCAAATAATAAAAGTAACAGTTCTACTTTTTTACCAAACTGTTAGAGCAAGGAGGCAACTTATGTTCCTGTGGTAACAAATTCCATGTTTTAGCAGCAGGTATTACTCAACGGCACTGACCAACAGTTGAAAAAATCAATTTTTAAGATTGGCTATTAAAAATTTTTTTTATTTTTTATTTTTTTTTTTTTTTTTATAGAACGCTGGAGCAAGGGAAAATGAACTCCTATTTCCAACTGATGAATATAGTCTGAAGGAGAAAATAATTTTCTTTTAGTCTTAAAAAGCGGAAAAAAATCAACAAATTATTGTGCAAAGTTTTCGAAATAAAATAGCTTTATTTGTCAGACATTGCAAAGAAGAAATGGCGGTGTCCAGGATGCCATAATCAAAATAACATTTTTTTTAGTCGATAACTTCATACAGGTATTTGTTTTTCATTTTCTGCCTGAATTGACAGATACTATCAGCGTTACTTATCTATATTCTATACCTTTATCTCTTAAATGAGCACTCACCGTTTTTGTTTCATTGCTTATAGATGCCACTTTTTGAAAACGTTTTAAAAAAATATCATTATTACTATCATTACTAATATTTTTCAGAGTTTTCCCTTTTAGTAATGTCTTTTATCGAGAAAAAACACGGAAAAGTTTACCCGATTTTTCTTCCATAATCTGTATTTTTGCGATACACATTTGGTTCCAAGAAGTTCTGAATCTTTACTAATAATAAAGCTCAAAGTCTCTCTGACTGAAGGATGTCTAGATCTCTGTAACGCGCATAGCGCCTAGATCGTTCGTCCGATTTTCATGAAATTTAGCACAAAGTTAGTTTGTAGCATGGGGCGTGCACCTCCAAGCGATTTTTCGAAAATTCGTTTTTGTTCCTTTTCTGTTTCAATTTTAAGAACATTTTCCGGAGCAAAATTATCATAAGATGGAAGAGTAAATTACGAAATTATCATGACGTGGAATGGGAGAGTGAATGAACATAGCCAATTGGCGAGAAATTCGTCATCCATTATTTGTAAACATACAGGCGAACCGAATGTCTTTTTAATTTTCAACTACGGGCAAAGCCGGGCGGGTACCCCTACTGGATAATGAGGTTGTAAGATTCCGGGCTGTTGTGACGTGGACTGAGTGTTGTTACTCCAAACGTTTCAGCCGCATCTACGGCTCCCATCTTCAGTGTTAGCGTGGTCGAAGCTTCCAGGGAAGCGACTTGCTAGCACTTGTCACTATTTATGTGGGAAGAGCTAGCTCTCCCATCGTTCTGGGCCAGGATTGAATGATAAATGTTCGTCCTTGTTTTTGGTTGGCTGAAACGTGAGCTCTCTTCATTCTGGTTGGGGATTGGCTGCTGGGCGTCCGTCGCTGTTTCTGATTGGCTAGAAGTATCTCCCCGGATAATCCGTCTAAGTGTCGTATGCCAGAGTTTGTTGATCTTAATTCCTTCTTCTAAAGATGGCCGCCGCAGATGCGGCCGAAACGTTTGGAGTAACAACACTCAGACCACCTTACAACAACCCGGAATCTTACAACTTCATTGACACCGGCGGTGAAAGCCTTCATTCGTACATTGTTGAATGGGTGTTTTGCTTACCAGAATAGTTATGAAAAATGATTGGTGCAAACATACATGACCCTGATATTAAGAGCTTTTCGTTTACACAGTTTCTAAAGCTAAACTTAACCTTTTTTTTTACCAGAACACGACTGGAAGCAATTTTAAAAGTTATTTTTGTGAGCAGTAAAGTTGTATTATAGTCTTAATAACGCGTTGCTTAGCATCCAGAATAGAAAATATCTTAACACGAGTCACACATAATGCAATGTTATTACATGCCATATTCCAGACAGCCCGTTTATCACATACAACGACAACTGTTGTTGTTAGAACTTATCAGTCTAAAATGGTGATTAACCAAGCTGGAGACGGATATCATGCCTTTGAAGCTGAGGTGATGTCTGCCTCTGGATGCGATAACCGGACTGTCTTATATTGGCATGTAGTTCTGCCTTAGCCCTGGCTTAAGGGTCGTAATTTTCTGCTGAAACTGTTATTATTGTATTTCAAAAGTAAATTGGATATTAATCCTTTTGAGAGCACCATGAATGAATCGCAAACCGTTTGTTTATCGACGAGTGCTAATCTCAATCAGCGCTACCATCAGTATTAGTCTAATATTTTATCAATGCATAATTTTGAAGCAAAATTAAATGCTAAAATCCTAGATGAAGAAGAGCAAAAGTGAAGCGGAAAAATTACTGCATCCTTCCTATACTTTTGAAGTTATTTCAGGAAAAAAATAGGCAAATAAATAAATACATAACAATTTAGGAAAATTCAAATCAGATCAATTTGGAAACGACATTTAGATTATTTGCTTAGAATGTATAGGGTCTGGTGGGGTAAAGTGGTCATAAAATCGTAGGTTTTCAACTTTGGTGGATAATAAATACATCAAATAATTTAAACACCTCAACTTTTTTTGTTGTTATTTTACATTGCATTATTAAAGAACACAGTACATTGAAGTTTAGAAAAAAAAATATTGATTTAATTACTTTTATAACACTTTCTTTTCCCTTTGTATTTATAACCACTTTACCCCATGGGATGGGGGAAAGTGGTCATAGCATGGGGTAAAGTGGTCATAGTTAAAAATAAATGCAAAATCGTATTAAATAACCCTAATATTTGTATATTTCAGTTATTTTTATGGTTACAAGTATATGCACTAATATATGCGTGTATTCACGAGTATATACGTGTCGTGTAAACATGAGTAATCACGTTCATATATGAGTAGATACCGTGCGTACCTGAGTATATACATGTATAGTAGACGTATATACGCATATATGTACAAGTGTACATGTGGGTATATACATAACTGTCCATAAATGTATATATGGGTATACACGAGTTAATTCGTGGATGCATCCAGTGCGTGTTTGTACGTGTTTACTCAAGTATATACACGTATATATGGAAGCACGAGTATATACGTATGTATACGTGTAAACACAATTATATACCTGAAAAAACATATACGTACATTTATGTGTCCGTGCATATTCGTCAACCAGTACATATATGTATTCACGAGTATATACGCTTACATACATGTATGCCTACAGAGTGAATCGAAGCTCTTGAGCAAAAATCTAAGGGATGTGAGAGGTGGGGATAAAAAGCAAAGAATAATAAGGAGTTTATGGTCGTTGACGCGCTACATGCACACAAAGCCAGAAACTGATGGATGCAAAACAGGTCACAAATTTTATACACAAAGATGATTTTACTTGAAATTTAGTTTTTAAGAAATATTTAGAGCACTTTTTAAAAGTTACGGCCCGTAATAGTTCTAATACACGCATCGCAACAAAGGCGCAGCGACGAATGAAAGTTTTTCAAAAGTCTCGTTATTAAAACAGAGTGCTTTTTGATTGTGACGCATGCATACAGCTGCAGGCCGCAAATTTCTTCAATCGCTTTAAAACCTTCTTACAACCTAAAATGTTGTGCAAAATTGTCTTAGTGTAACAAATTTGTGACCTGTTTTGCATCCATCAGTCTTTGGCTTCGCGTGCATGTAGCGCGTAAGCATTGTGTTTGTAACCATATGTTCCTTGTGATTCTTGCTTCTTATCCTCCCCTCTAACACCTGGTAAAAATTTTCCCAAGAGTTTAAACTAACCCTGTACACTTGTATGTCATATGCTTGTATGTAAGTATCTACTCGAGTACGTACGTGTATATACGTGTCTACCTGAGTATATAAGTGTTCGTATACATACGAGTAAAAGCAAGTATATACTTGTATATTCGAATGTATATCTGCATAGATAAAAAATACCCATATCGCAGATACCCATATACGTATTTATTGGTGCATTTATGTGAATGCGTTTGTTATACGTGCCTACACGAGTATATGCGTATGCATACGTATATACTCGTATATTTAACCCATTTACGGTAAAAATAATACATATTAAGTGAAATTAATATTAAATTCATATCTGCCTTATACATAACTCTTAAGTGACATTAGAAGAACAATATTCGTTAAGCCTAATATTATGACCACTTTACCCCATCTTACTGAAATTGTTCTAAAAAATGATCTAAATTATATTCAGCTACCTGCTAATGAGTAAGCGATCTTAAGACATGTAGGAAGCTTCCTGTGCCGTCAATCTGTTCATAATTCTAACAAACAAAATTTCCCAAAGAAATTAAAAGAGGTGTTTAGATTTTTAAAATTTTCATATTTACACAAAATATTTTTTTTTTAACCAAATAAAATTCTGCCAGGTTTGGAAATTTTGTATTCAAAATGTAGTTTCTAACTCCCCGAACCTAAAATAAAATTTTCACATTCATTCGAACATTTATTTCCAAGCTATAGTCATTTATTTGACGTATGACCACTTTACCCCATTGACCACTTTCCCCCACCAGACAGTATCGATTAAACATAATGACTAATATTCTTGCAACATGTTTTAAATGCCATGAGACATAATGCGTTTATTGTTCGCTAGTAATTCAAAAAAAAATGTTTTCAGTGAAATGACAAGACCCAGCCATGTTGAAACTTAGCTGGAAATGACAACTTACTCCAGATAAAAAGGGAAACAATAGAAAACTGGAAAACGTCAGTTTTCTTTTTCTAAATTTTGTGTATGAATTCCGTTTTCTGCGCGAAATCCGTGAAAGAAAAGTTGTAAACATTTTGAAACTTTTAACTGGATTACTTCATATAATATCGTAAAATTTATCTATCGTCTGTATGACATTTTTTGTGTGTTATGATTTCAAAGTTAATTCACAGTGAGAACTTTGCTTAAGCAAACATATTCGTGACTGATATTAATAATATGAAAAATAAATAAATAAAAATGAAAGGAAATTTAATTTTTTGTTAAAATTATGCTTTTTGCAATCATAGGTATGTGTGTGTAGGCTTGTGTATGTGTGTGCGTGCAGGTGTGTGTGTGTGCAGGTGTGTGTGTGTGCAGGTGTGTGTGTGCAGGCGTGTGTGTGTGTGGAGGCTTGTGATTGTGTGCATGTGTATGTGTTTGATTGTGCTTGTGTGCGTAGACTTGTGAGTGTATGTAGAATTGTGTGTGCACACATAGGCGAGTATGTAAGTGTGTAAGAGCAGAGCCCGACTAACTAAAAGTGAGGCCCAAGGCCCACAATAATTTTGAGGCCCCCTGAAGGCTATTATTTTAAAAATGTGAGTATTTTTTGTATAGTTGTAATGCTATTGATAATTCTTTAAGGGGTCTAAGGACCTTTAACCTTCAAAATTTTCGACTTTCTGGAAAAAATACATGTTATGCATATTTTAACTCTGAACAATTTGATACCTTATTTATTCTTATACACAAAAAACTTTTCAAGTTATCGTAAAAATGTGTAACCTCTCCCCATAGATATTTACATTAACAGCAGATCTTTAAGTGTCTTTTTCTCAGGTGCCGGTTTCTTCGGTTTTCTCGTTTTGCGCGCATGATATCTCAGAAAGTTTCTAATATATTTACGTAAAACTTTTAATGTATCTTTATGTGGTTTATATTTATGACCTGAACCTAAATTTAGTTATTTTTTAAAAAAAATTATTCATTTTTTGAAATTTTATAAGTTAATATCGAAAATTTTCAAAATTTGGGGGAAAATTTTTTTTATTTTAAGTATTAACTTTCATTTTTAGTTAAAACTTAGGTTCAGATCATAAAAATAAACTAGACAAACAAGCATAAAAAGTTTTATGGAAATATATAAGAAATTTTCTGAGATATCATGCGCGCAAAACGAGAAAACCGAAGAAACCGGCACCTGAGAAAACTAGGCTTAAACAGCTGCTGTTAATATAAATCTCTATGGGGAAGGTTTACGCATTTTTACGATTGAAAGTTTTTAGCGTATGGCAATAAATAAGGTATCAAATTGTTCAGAATTAATATATGCATAACATATTTTTTCCAGAAAATCAAAAATTTTGACGGTCCTTAGACCCCTTAAGTAATTTGAGGCCCCTTAGGAAGAGGGGCCCCAGGCCCAGGCCTAGTAGGCCTGTGCTGTAATCAGGCCCCGTGTAAGAGCGTGTACGCACTTCTGACTTGTGTGTGAGTAGGATATGGAGGGCAACCACCCAGGAGTAACGGGTTCATTCTGGTTGACAGTGATGTTGGTGAAGGTCCAGGACCGACATCACCTGGGCAGGGCCTGGAGACGGTGGTGCTCGCAGAGGAAACGGGGGAAAAAATCAGAGGACGCAGACTTGTTTAACGGTCAAGTGAAACCAATAAGCTGTTCGTCATTGCTCAATATGCCATTAAATGAAATTAGTTTTTTTTTCACTCAAATTTCATGTATTTGTATAAAGCTTGAATTTCATGTTCACCACCTACATTCATTGTCATATTGCACATACTCACACACATTTTTTTTTATAAATATTAACAGCTTAATTAGGTCCTTGACAAAAATTAGGTATTTAAAAATGCGTAGTTCATTCAAATATTAAAATGTAATGTGTTTTTATTAATATGAATTTTCCTTTTTAAAAGTTGTATCAAAAGTTGTACACCACAACTACTAATAACTGAAGAAAAAGAAACACAGAATTTTTCCTAATGTAGATAAAACAACAATACAATTGAACTTCATTTATAGATGATTGTGGCCAAAAAAATCATTTAAAAAACTTAAAGATTTATCATTTTTATCAGTGAAAGTTATCTCCCCTCCCATTACCCAATTTAGTTTAATCCATAATGTTCTACATGCTCAGAGCCATCATTAATTATCCAGGGTTAGGGTCCTTCAGCATTGTATTTAACAACTTACATCATCTTCCCTGATATCAGCAGAACGATCATATTAGATCGAGACAGAACGCATTAGGGACTCTTATCTTCAGAGGCGATGGTTATGGTTAAATGTTTCTTAGGAGGAATTAATTAAACTTTCAATGTATCTAAAATAATTAACAGGTTATTGAACTTGCCGACAGTCATTGCTAAGTCCATGGTGGTTGAGTTCATAATGTACTTATTGTAAACATATTTAAAAAATAACAGAGTCTACTAAAAAGCGAATAATATCACAAACGAGAAACCGTATAAGGAATATGCAATTAATTTTTCGATAAATGTATTTCCTGGGTAGTACTGAATAGCAACAGATTGACTTAAGTCTAAGTTATATCGATCATGATTCTACTACATTTTTTAAAAAAATACTTAGCGAATAATTAGTTGAAGAACATATGGAGTAGTCCAGAAACACTCAACCCCCGCCCCTGCTGTTTATGTTTGTCATTATGTTGGTGATAATTAAATGTTTATTATTTACAGTTACTTTGAAGTCGTAAAAGTTTAACAATCAGTAATTTTTGCTGTTTCTTATTTGTTGGTTTTTGAAGCCCATGTGCAAACTATTTACGGGCATTTTCTGGCCAGTGTATTTTAGGAGGTCATACATCTTTACCAGCTCACGTTTTTGTTTTGCCTCCAAGAAGTCCAAAAAATAAACATGTTTGGTCAATGTTACTATTAAAGAACCCTAACCAGAAAACTGTACTTATGGTGTAATAAAAATAAAAAACAATAATAAAAGTAGCAATTTAAAAATGGGGGTAAAATATGTTTCTGGGTGGTTATAATATTTGCTGTCGTGTCTTCGTTAGAGAAATATGATTCCTTTAAATCTTACGAAACCTAAAAAATAAAAAAATAAATTACAAAAAATCGCCAAATATAGAAAATTTTGGTGAATAATGTTAGATATATGTCACACGCTTTTCAGCCAAGCAATGAGGTGCCCTGACATTGCAGAATAAAATGAGGGTCAGTTTTTTGCCGTCTTCAAGTTTCGCGCTTTTCTTAAAATTGCAGCAGCGCACTTTAAAACTTTTTATCTCGATATCGTTGACAGGACGCAAATAATTTTTGAGCCAAAAATGTTTCAATATAATCTTTTGAGTGCTACGTATTCAACTAGTTTCATTTTTATACATCCTTGTGGTTCCTCGGCAAGATTTCTATCATGTATGTGGTATATACAACACGTCTCAGTAAAAAACGAAGTCTTCAAAAAGCATATGTGTGTTGGAACGCGCAAAACTCGCCAACTATCCTGGAAATTTCGCTGAAAGTTCCATTTTTTAGCCCGGAAAAGGTTTGCAAACCCATTCGATAAAATTTAAAAAACTCTTTGTTTTTTATTATTATTATTTGCGATCAAATTCTCGCATTAATTCCCGAATACGGGGTGAAAAACTACCCGCCCTGGTTGATAATATATATTGATGGAAATAGTAGATTTTTAGGCGTTCTAAGCAATTTGTTCCAATTCTCTAACTTAATTACTAAGAGTTTTATTCGGGTTTTTACTTCAACTTTTTCAAGACTCTGTTAGATATCAGGCTCTACTTTCTTGAATAAAATTATAAATAAAAGTTAAAACAGTGCCCCGATATTTTCTTTTTGACCATATTGTTAAAAGCGCGATTTTTAACCCATATCTAACTCGACCAATGATCAAAGATCCAAGCTTATATCTCAATTAGAAAAAAAAAGAACTTTTTAACCTGGATTTAGATAATATGTTATCCATTCAAGTTATTAACGTTTTATTTTGTGTTGCCATAGTTACGTCTTTTAGCTTCTTCGTTTGCTTGTTCTTTCTCAGTTAGTTTCTGAAAAGTATTTTGTTTTATACCAATTCACAGCCTTGATATGTTGAATGGGGGAAAAAGTCTTTTTATTCAGGACAATTCCATGTGTAACAGAAAGACATTTTGAAAAAAAGAAAAAAAAATCAAGTACTTAAAAAGTGAAATTCTTGGAGCTTAGGTAAAATTATATGTGCACAATTTAATTAGCGAAACATAATCTTTATTTTTATTTAGTAGTAGGAAGGGAAATATTACATTTGTTCAATGATAGTCTTTATAAACTTTATAGCACGAGCACTGCCGTGCGGGTACAGCTAGTAATTAGATATAACATGAGTTATAAATGATGTTTTATACACTTGATACTGTACGTCTTTCAGTGCATATATATTCTTTACTAATAATAAAGCTGAAAGTATCTCTGTCCGGATCTCTCTCTGTCTGTCAGGATTTCTGTGACGCTCTTAGCGCCTGGACCGTTCAGCCGATTTTAATGAAATTTTGCACAGAATTACTTTGTAGCACGGGCGTGTGCACCTCGAAGCGATTTTTCGAAAATTCGATTTAGTTCTTTTTCTATTTCAATTTTTCGAACATTTATCGAGCAAAATTATCATAAGATGGACGAGTAAAATTACCAAGTTATCACAACGTGGAACCGTAATATGGGCAAGCCAATTGGAGAGAAACTCATCATACAGTATTTGCAAACTGGCTGCGTCGCCCGGCTTTGCACGGTCCACCTCAAAAATAAAAGTTATGTCAAGTGACGCGAGTTCAACACTCAGGCTTGAACCAAAAAAAAGTCAGTGAAATTTTGCGGCAGATTGCGGAAAACCCCCCAAAAGTAAGCATTTTAAATCCTCTGCTTACAGGAAAAGCCTCAAAACAAAAACAAGAATTTTACCTGTTCATATTTGAGAAAAAAATGGCAACAGATCTTTCAACTCAATGCTTTTCTTCACGCTATACATTTTAATAAAAGTATTTTTGCGGAAAGTTGAGATGAAGCACTGAATAATAATTTGAATGGAGGAAAGGCTTCAAAAAATGGGGATTTTATTTTGAAATCCAAAAGTCATAATTAATAGCTTTTAATTGATATCTCCGCTAATTATTATCTGAGAATTATGTTAAATAGCCAAACATGAAGACGGGAAGATTACGAATCCATCGATACCTGGTTCGATGGTAAGTTCACTGTCGTTCGGGAGAAGAAGCTTGGACATACATTGCAAGATACGCTCAGTTTTTAATTATGTAAGATATACGAGCGAACCAAAAGACTTTTTAATTTTCTACTACAGGCAAAGCTGTGCGGGCGCCACTAGTTAAGAATAAACCAAATTTTACACCTATTTCTCCAAGCATAATATTATTCGCGACTTTTAGTTTATTTTAAGAAATTAAATAGTTGCCAATATTTCACATCTTTTCTCTCTCAAAGATTCTTTCGGATTCTCATTTACCATCACCTCTAGATACTTTGTCAGACCCAGAAACAAAGAAACTCTTAATTGGAATCACAAAGTTGTTATCGCCGTCAAAAGTTAATCATCTCGTAACAACTTCCCACTTTGAAGGAACAATACGAAATGTACCTATTAAAATATCAGTGCCTGGAAATGGCACAAATGCCCCTCAGGCAAACGTTTCAAATAGAACTTAGTCCTAGCGTTCTAATTCAAATTAAAGAGATTACGGATCTGGAAATATTTCCAACTTCAAAATATCTCTTTGAAGTTGTGAAATGGTTTTAACTACTTGGACGAATAAATTCACATAAAGTAGGCATCGGAAATAGTGGTAAAATGTTAACGCTGCGTGGAACTTACATCTAAAACATTTTAACTGGATATGGTCAAAACGTAAATAGTTAATTTTTTGCTGTTTATAAGCACTGTTACTTAATTAGTTAAGGTGTTTTTTTTTTTTTTGCATACTTTGACGTTGTATGTTTTTTTGCCTTCTTCCATTCCTAAAGAATATTTCTATAGAAATCAGGTTCGAGTGTCCGCACTAAGAACGGCTAAAACTACAGTGTTTGAGAAATTTTAGCTCAGAAATTGAACCACGTTTATCCGGTACTCGTTTATCCATATCTCCGGATTAACCAGCTTAAATTTGTAGCTGAAAAAAAAAACGTTAACGCACATATATTTTTAAAGTAAGATAGAAATAACTTACTTTTAAATGCGCCGAATGCTGTCGTTTTAATTTAGTTAAACGTACAGCTTCTGCGTACTGTCTGACCATCGATTACATGGAAAGGCTAATATCCGGTTTATAGGCGGAAATGGACGTATCTATTAGTTAATAGGGGTGTTAGTTGGTTTGTTACAGATACGCACTTTTGCCTCTCTATTATCTAGTCTTAGTTTTGTAAAAATGAAAATTTGCTCTGAGCAAAATTTTTTTCAATCTAAAGTATATTCGATGTACATTCTCACGGCAAAAATTAATTGATTTATTTATTCACAACGAAGTTTTGAGCTTACAATTTTGATTTTACGTTCCTGAACGAAATGAAAATATTTTCTTTTATTTTTGTTGTTTCCATAGTAACTATTTTTGTTTTCCCTCATTTTACTTTAGAAAATGCAATAAATGAATCAGGAACTGGTAACATTATAAAACGCGTGCATAAAAATCCCATCGTTATTTTCCCTTCTCCCCTGCTAGATTCATTCAAATGGAATAGTCTTTACTTGGCAGATTGCCAAGTTACATACAATCCGCGGTCAAACTGTAGATTGTATACTAAACTATGGTTATTGAACAAACGCCATTGCAGCTGAACAGCAATGATCATTTGATAGGAAAGTAACAATTACTATAATATGTATTGGATGTATTGGATCTCAAGTCATTAGATTGATTTTTTTTTTTTTTTTTTTTTTTTTTTTTTTAACGAAACGCGTGTTTGATCCATAGGAGAATGCATCGATTCTATACTAAGAAAATATATGAAAAACAAAGTAAGAAATAACAACGTCAAAAAGCACAAATTGCAGATTACTGCAGACGCGTGTTTCGGCGTTATATGGAACGCCTTTTTTTAAGCAAAACGTAATGAGCTAATTTGTGCTTTTTGACGCTGTTATATTTTACTTTACTTTTCAGTACAAACGTGTTTATTTATCTTATGGAGAAAACGTTTTGATATTTGGTAATAACTTTTAAACAGTTCTGTGTATTTTTTCAGCAAAATACTATGTATGGTCGTAATTAGCACTAATTCTACTTATTTGAGGATTTGTTTTTGCTTATTTACCATAGTAGCTGCATTATCCGGAATTTCTATTATCCGGATTGCTATTGGTTCCGGTTAGTCCGGATAAACAAGGTTGTACTATATTATTGTTTCACTAATGTTTTATTTTAAACTAGCGGTACCCGCACGGCTTTGCCCGTAGTAAAAAAATAAAAGGTCATTTGTATCGCCTGTATAATTACAAATAATGAATGATAAATTTCTTGCCAATTTGCTATGTTCATTTGCTCGCCCATGTTCCACGTTATGATAATTTGGTAATTTACTCGTTCTTTTTGTGATAATTTTCTTGGTAAAAATATCTTTCATTGGAATAGAAAAAGAACAAAATCGAATTTTCGAAAAATCGCGTCGAGGTGTGCATCCCATGCTACAAACTAATTTTGTACCAAATTTCATGAAAATCGGCAGAACGGTCTAGGCGCTATGCGTGTCACAGAGATCCTGACAGACAAAGATCCAGAAAGAGACTTTCAGCTTTAGAATTAGTAAAGACAACTATTTCCCCGAAATTTTGTACTGTTTTATAAAACTTTTAAAACTAAAAAAAAGCACCTTGTATTATAATAATAACTAGTTATGTTTTGATGCGTAGAAACTAGTTTATAGAAACATGATATTATTGCTCTTTAGCAACAGGATAGCATTTATGAAATCATAATAGTAAGAAAAGGGAAGGGGTTCAGACCTTTTTCAATGATTTAATTGGAAGCAGTTATAAAGATTTTGGAAAATACTGTTCTATTGTGCTGTAGATAGAAAATTTTAACGAATTAAAATAATAATAATAATAATAATAAAACGCATTAATAGTGCAGTGCACTTTTTCCGGAGTGTTTCCGGAGTGCTAAATTATTTATTATTTACGAGACAATTAAAAATAGGGAGATTTCTCTCTAACATTCCCTGGAAAAAAGACGTAAAAAGTAATTAAAAATACCGTAATAGAGCCAAAACTCTTACCTATATAGTGTTTCGAAACAACGGAAAACACAAAGAATGCAGTGTGTTTTTTTATATTTGCTAAAATCACCGCCGGTCGGCAATTTTCGTTAACAACGATAATCGATTAACCAATTTATTTTTCAAACAGTAGAGCCATTTAATTACTGTCTTTAGTATCATTTCGCTTGCTAAAAGTGCAAACCACAGTTCATGGTTGTGTAATGAATTTAATTATTTGTATTGGTCCTTAAATCGAACGATATATTGCTTTAGGTATGTACTATGTTATAGAATATGAACATTAAACAACCATCTTGAAGTCAGGGCTGAGGCAGAACTAAAAATAACCGTACTATAGGTATGAAAAGGCATAACCAATAGTGGTAGATAATTAAAATTCAATTGAAAGCAGGAGTTTAAGATTTTGTCTAAACAATAAAAATCTAGACTACAAAATTTAAATATTACACATAACATTTTATTCGGTTTGTAGTACTAGTTAAAAGTAGTATTTCACGAAAGCTTGATGTTCTTTCGTCTATATTTACTTTTTAAAGGTGCTACAATTGTCACTGATGACTAATATGTAACCTGTCCAAGACCTCATACTTAACAAAAAACTTCTTTCCAGAGCTAGAGCACAAGACTACACTTAGGTCAGACAGCTCTGGCTTGGGTTAACGTCTTATGGTCTTTAGTTATTCAATTCAAAACACACAAAAAAAAAAAAAAAAAAAAATACGATGACATAAGAAACAAAGAAATTATTTCCAAGAATTATAATCTAAAATTCTTTTGGTGTAATATTTTATCGAACTCATTACTTATAAGGGACTTTACTAATGCTTTAAATATATTTTAATAAATAAGAAATAATTAATTATTTATAATTACCCTTCAGCTCAACGCTGAAATACTTATTTTTAAAGGTAGCTAAACGTTTAATTAAACGTCAACGAAATTGCTCTCGTCAAACTTGATTTAAAAAAAACGCAGTCTCGTAAAAATTGTTTAAAATGAGCGAAACTAGGCAAAAAAAAGGTTTTAAAAAACATTTTTTCCATTTTGATGAGATACTTCTAAATTTTTAGACCATCTGCATATTAAAATAAATAAAATCAAGTAAGCAACTGATTAATATATTGGAAACGCTCGCAATATTTCAAGAACCTATTAAAGCACATTTCCTCTTCTTGAAGAAAATTTTCTTGACTTGCAAAGAGCACCAGAATAAATCATTGAATTATTTACATCGATAGAGAAGAAGTGAAATTAGAAGATGTACTGGTGAAATTATTGTGAAAATAAATGATGTTTTTCTTATTATAAAATGTTTTTTGCTTCGTATTTACTTATGTAATTAGGATAATGATACAGCTAACAAATAAAAAATAAGGATTTATTTTATTTTATTTTTTTTTATTTATTTATTTTTTTTTGCAGGCTTCATTACTTACATTTTGTTTTTATGAGTAACAAAACAAAAATAAAATCATTTCATTATTTCATAATGCTATATTATAGTTTAATCAGGTTGAATTAATAAATCTCATTAAAACACAATCCTTAGCTAAGAAAACGTTAGCATATCATTGCAGTGTTTGTAAATACAGTGTCAAATTGTTTACTTTCAAAAATCATGTTTTTTCCTCAAAGCAAAAACATGAATTGAAGACATTTTTAAGATCATAAGTTTTAACCAATAAACGGAAAACTTATTTGAAGTTCGGAAAAATGGTTTTCATGTTGCTTTCTTCGAAATAGAACCAGACTATATTTTTAGTGTTCCATGTACTTATTTTCAAAGTCCTACAACATATAGGAACGCTGGCTCACACTCTATCAAAAGATTACACGAATGCGGAGTGGAGAGGTCCCGTTGCTTCTCGCGGTCTCCGTCTAGTTTCGGTCGAAAAAAAAATTAAATAGTTTAGAGTTTTCAAATTGTTTGCACTTATTAAGCATCTATTAAATAAGCAAAATCATGAGAAAAAATATGTTTATCTATTTATTTATTTATTTTTAAAATGGAGTTGTTTAAAATCGCTAAAACTCAAAATATTCTTGGTCAATTTTCAAATTTATTTCAAAAAATGATGCACAAATATTAGTTTTAATTTTTATTCGACGGTTTTAAAAAATATTAATTCAATAAAAAACCGAAAATATTGAAAGAAAAATTTCGAAAAATTCGAAGTTCCTTTAAAAAAAAATATCATATTTTGTTGCAAAAACTTTGTTTTTTTAATTTAAGCAATAAAAAAATAAAGTAAACTGTTTGAAAAAGATGTACTCCAAATTTCATTACTTTATGTTTATCAGTTATTGACTTTTAAGAAATTGAATGAGGAAAATCGGGGAAAAACTGCATCATGAAAAAAAAAAAAAAAAACGCGTTTAAAGTTTTAGTTAAAATTAAGTATAATGTTAGGTAAAAATGCATGCAATATAAATAATTATATTTCTCGTTCCAATTAAGATTTTTAAAAAAAATCAAACGTCATTTTGAGCAGTAAAAAAAGAAAATTTTTTTTCAATGACAAAAAAAAAAAAAAAAAAAGAAAAAGAAAAAAAAATGGCAATTTTTGTGTCCCGGTCCACCTTAAGCCAAAGTACACTTTCTACAGGATTTCCTTTGGTCGCTGCCGTAGAAAGGACCAAAATACTCTACGATTTTTTCTCTGAACATTTACTCGTTGAAGAGTGAATGCGCGCTCTTTCGCACCCTTATGCCTCTTTTCATCCCGATGTCTCCGCTATAAAATTATCTCTCAAAAGTGAGGAACTATCGATCAGATTTTAATTTCATAGATAGTAAATTTTTCGTTAGAAGTCTAACTAACGGTATGATTTTTTTTATGTTTTTTAAATGTTGAAGAATATTAATTAGTGACATTCTGCAACACAAGATTCAATTTAGCTTGTGCATTTTTAAAGCATAACATCCTTAATTGAAACAAATTTTTACTTATTAAAATTTTCAAAAGAATGGTGGCGTAAAGAATATATACTAAAAACATCTTATCAAGCTTAAAGAAAATAAAATTCAGCTATACTATATATATACATCTCTTTCAACGTTACATATGGCAGAAAATCGTTTTTTGCACTGTATGCTGTACAAACACTGTTCAAATTAGTTTTTATTATTATTACTAATTTTTTCATTTAGTAATACTGAATGCAATTAATTTTAAACGAGCTGAAATGTGCATCACCTGACTTCCTTTTAACCCATTTTAATGTCATTTCCCTATTACTGCCATTTTTAATGTGATTCAATAGTTCACTCTCTAAATATCACCAACAGTGGCCAAATGGAAACAGATTTTAAAAAAACCCCGCCAAATTTGTCTCCAAGTTGGCAAAAAAACATGGCGACCAAAAGACTGGTGATATATTGTCAAGTGTCCGCCAAATTATAGCACCACTTGAGTTTACATCGAAATTAACAATGATTTCCCCCCCAAAAATGGGTGAATGACCCCTTTAGAAACACCCGTTTGCAACCAAAAGAGGAGGTGCACAACTAGACCCCACTAGAAGTCTACGTACCAAATTTCAACTTTCAAGGACATACCGTTCTTGAGTTATGCGACATACATACGCACATACATACATACAGCCGTCACGAGAAAACTCGTTGTAATTAACTCGGGAATCGTCAAAATGGATATTTCGCGTGTCTATACGTTTTTAGGCACTTTTCCACGTGTGGTCGAGTCGAAAAAACCCTCATCATTCATTCTGGGGTGGGTAAAATGGAAATTAAGGTCGATTTTGGAGTGAAAATGTTTTCCCGAATACAATACGTCCTTTTTTTTTTTTGTAAAAGGAAGTAAAAATGGATCCATTAACAAAAAATGCTAGTGATATAAAAAGTAAAACTGATGCATAAAATACCTTTCCCCGTTTCATAAACCATATGATATATTTTTGCTAAAACTATCTTCGTCATAATAACAACTATGCATAAATATAATTATTTCTAAACAGTATGTAGTCCAATAAAACTGGTATGTGGGGAATCCTTGTTAAATAACTTACATGTGATTCTGCACTCAATAATGGGAAGGGAACTTAATTAACGTTAGGGATGTAGTACATCAACCGTAAGTGGAGAATTAGATTTCGAATGCCTATTTGCGATCCCAACCATTCTGAACCTTTAATACGTGTTTAAACATTAAGCTGGACTTGCATGTGGTATCGTCACGTGAGGATTAACACTTAATTCTATTAAATAAGCCTTTGTTCTCAAGTTACAGTATTAGCAATCCATCGGCAAATAAAGGTTTTTTTTCTATTGTTTGAACTTATCTCTATTACACGTTACGCATACAAGGTTTTATGTTTTTTCCATCCTTTTTGTGTTATTTTAGTTTATTTTATTTGTTGTTATTTTATTACAAGATTCATTTGGGATTAAGCTGTTTAGTAAAAGCAGCTAAAGGTTAAATTGTTCTTTTTTATATATTAAACGAGTTGATGTGTGCATCACATGACTTCCTTTTACTCTAATTTAATGTATGATTATTGGATGTTTTAATGTGATTCAATAGTTTACTCTCTAAATATCACCAACAGTGACCAAATTGAAAAAAAAAAAAATAAATAAATAAAAATAAATAAATAAATAAAAAAACAAAACTTGGCGACAAAACTTTGCGACCAAAAGACTGGCGATATATCGCCAAGTGTCCGCCAAATTATAGCACCACTTGAGTTTACATCGAAATTAACAATGATTCCCCCCAAAAAAAAGGCAAATGGCCCCTTTTAGAAACACCCGAATGCAACCAAAAGAGGAGGTGCACAACTAGAACCCAATAGGAGTCTTGCGTACGAAATTTCAACTTTCTAGGACATACCGTTCTTGAGTTATACGACATACATACGCATATACGCACATACATACGTACATACAGACGTCACGAGAAAACTCGTTGTTTTTTTCGCGGTAATCGTCAAAATGTATATTTGGCGTGTCTATACGTTCTTAGGCACTTATCCACCCCCCGTGTGCTCGAGTTAAAAACAATCTCAGCATTCATTCCGGGGTGAGCAAAATGTAAATTAAGGTCGATTTTTGAGTGAAAATTTTTTCGCGAATACAATACTTTCTCTTTTGTAAAAGGAAGTAAAAATTGGGATCATTTTCTTAAAGAAATACGCTTGTACTATATTTTGCTAAATTTTACTGTTTAACAGCATTGATGTTTCCTTTTTATTGAAATATTTTTTAGTAATATCTAAAATTATAATTTTAAATCAAACTTATAACGTTGGAAGGAAAACATAGAGAATTACTTTTGACACAACCTAGCTTATATTCAGTTGAATGAAATGGAGTAGATTACGAACACAAAATTAGTTCCAGGCTATTTTTCTTAATGATATACATTTTTTTTTTGATCGAAATATGTAAACGCAAGTTTCGATATATTTTTGATCCGCCGATTAAAACGCCGATTGCATTGCATGTTCCCACAACTCAAACATTCAAACACTACTCACAGTTAACTGACTACAGTTCAGCAGCGGTGATCCCGAAAAGTTCGGTGTTTACCGTTTACTTGTTAAGATGTTAAGTAAGCGAAACGTATTTTGCAAAATGAACCGAGGGTCTTACTTAGAGTATGAAGTCCGACATCGATGAGCTTCTGTTGTTAGTGCGTATTTTAATGTACATAAAGAAGTACTAACCAAAGCGATTTTTATTTTTTAGCTAAAAAGGGACGACATAGACGACGTTAAAGGAGCTTCTTATTCATTACAAAAATACGTGAGTAATACAGTGAATATATAACAGAATAAAGTTTAAATAATATTAGTTTGAATAAGTTTCGATCAAACCCTTTTTTTCAGTGCTCTATATATTTTTTTATTGATTTATAAAATACACTGGTCTGGTATAAATATTTTTTATTAATATAAGGGGTAAAGCTAAGCACTTTAAGATTAAAATACTTATTGCGATAAGGAAAATAAATCATCCACACTTGTCAAGAGCTGACAAAGGGTCAATTTTTCTATACAAACTATGTAATAAAAACCTATATTTTTTCTGTAAAATCAATTCAGTGCATTTAACATTTAGATCTTAACATCAGATACTGCATTCATTCTCGATATCTAATCGTACTCCTGATTCCAGTGAGGACGATGTAAGCCGCTTAAATGCACTGATGAAGGACTCCAGCTGTCGATGATTAATGATGGTTCTCTTGTGGTATTTAGCGAGGAATTAGGTTGGAATCGGATTCAATCCGACGAGTAGATTTCTGTCTTGATAACAGAACGACTTTCTTTAAGGCTCCAGAAAAAGTAAAGTACACAACGACATCGTTATTGGGCTGCATCAAATAGAAATTATGTTTTATCAGCAATTACTTAACACCACTATGCTTTAGTTTTAACGTGTAAATTATGCCAAGAAGCAAAAAGGTGTAAGCTGTGAGCATATTTAACTATATTTAATCTGTACTAATTAACAAACAAAAGAAAAGTTTTAGTCTTAGAAATTTTATATGCAAATAATTGCGTTAAGCTTGGAAGAAAAATGAAATTCTTAAATGTTTGATTTGAAACTAATAACCCTCTAGAGCTCAGAATTGGAAAAAAGTCAATTATATCGAAAGGAAAGTGAATGTAAATTTAATTAAACGCAAGGAAAGGAAAAATTTCAATTTGAAATAAATGAGCAAAAAGTTCTAGAATAAATAAAGTTTTTTTTTAATATTTCGCTGTCGAAAACGTTTTTGAAGCTGCTTCTGCGTTTGGGATTTTTTTTTTTCAAATGAAGTAAAAAATGTTGTATGAAAGGTTGAACTTTTTCTAGTTATAATTAAAATTTAAAGCACAACAAATATCTTGTTTAAGTAATGAGTAGCAGGAGAAAGAGGTTTTAACATTTTTTTTTTAATTCGAAAACTAAGATGCGCTCCTTGAAAAATAAAAACAGCCTCTGTAATATCTATGTCTTTTGCAAAACATATATCTCAATTGTCTACAGCGACTAATTAATGACACATGTTTTCTTTTTCATTTTGAACATGTATATAGTACTATTTTCCGTTGAACTATTGTGTCTTCGAACGTAGATATCCACAAATGTCAGTTTCTAAAAACTTCTGTAATATTATGCATACTTCCTTTAATCTACATTGTGAGGTGTCATTTTTATCCCTCCAATTATGTTCTGTAAAAAGTACCAGTGACAGGGCCGTAAACAGAAAATAAATTCGGGGAGGGTTTAAAAACTTTCATTCGGAGCATTGCGCTATTTGTGCTAATATTCAAATCGTCGGGTTTTCTATTATGAAAGCGTTTTATGCAATTAATATACATATAAATAATAAGATTTTAAAACAATATTTTCAGGAATTTTTTTAACTTAAACGAACATTTAACGATCAAACCGAACTTTTCGGGTCGGGGGGGGGGGGGCTGAACCCTAACACCCTGACCAGTGATACGGTCCTGACCAGTGATGCAATACTTACGTCTTGTAAAAGCAATCGATTTCGCGAGCGGTAATTTTTACGAAAATGAAGATATCAATGACTTCGCGAGCTGAAACTTTCGCAAATTTCATATAAACATAATCAAAAGTTGGTTTTTTATACCAAGTTTAAATATTTTGCTAGGCTTAAATTTTCGCGAAACTATGGGCTCTCTAGAATCGTGAAAGTCAAAGCCATGCGAAAATAAGTACTTTTAGTGTTTACTTTTACTTTTGTATGCACAATAGCTAAAACACGTGTTTTTAAAGCTTAAAACACATGAACACGAATTGCATCCTTTTCAACTAATTAGTTTGAAATAATCAGCTTAAATAAGTGTCACAGTGTTTAATAAATGTAGTACAAAGCTTAAACTATGTTTTTATTTACATTACATTCATGCTTGAAATAAAATACATGAAGATCAATTCTTCACTTTAACTCAAAAAAAAAAAAAGAGAGAGAGAGAGAATGATCCTTAAGATGCATTAACTTTTTCACAGTAAATGCATTGCACTTATCTCACATTACACTACAATGCACTTTTTTATTTTCGAAGCCGATTTTATCGTGTTGTTGTGAAAAAAAATATGACAGAGAAGACAGGAGATAGAAAACGACGGGTCTAAAATTTAAAATTCAGTCATCGTGAAAGCAACTTTCCTGATCTCATGCTCAACTGGAAGTAAAAATTCGTTTCGAGAAAATAAAAATAAAATTCACGTTACCTTTTCATACAAAAAATCTTTATATCCACGTCACGTCCAAAAACCTTCGGAGCTCGAAAACATTGAAAGTTGTGTTTAGATTCTAAGGGAAGCTTTTTTTTCCTGTATCAGAGCTTGTCATATACTTTACATTAACTTTGTTATAAATTATTGTGTATTTTGCGTTTAGGTTTTTGTTACAAATGCCACCCTTTATATTTTAGTTCCTGACATTTTAATTTCTTAACCAAAATATGAACAACATTTTTTTAATTATATTTTTTTAATCGACTAAACAATGACCTAATAAATATAAGCGAATATTACTTTCAAAGGCGGTCGGATACAAGATAAAGGCATGGAAATGTATAGAGAATAAAAATGATCATTTAGCTTGCTTTAAAATAGTAAATCTATTGTAATTAAAAATATGAATACACTTATAGCCTTCAGCCCTATCTAGTGGTCAGAGAAGTCTGACTGTGATGGGGAGGTACCAAGTTCGAATCACGGCTCGAACATGGATGCACTTTCTCTCTCCTGTCCTTGTCCTTCTTTTGTGAGAATGTGATGTCGGGATATGGCTGCCCACCCCATAATACGAGTACTTATAGCATGTGTGTACTGCGGAAGTCCGAATTCCCACCAAATTACGGTCCAGTTGGAAAAGTGAAGCAGCGCTTCCCAAATTGCCACCCTAGCTGCCACACGAAAACATCAGCAACAATATACTTATAAAAATTATGCCTAAGTATTGAATAGTTATATTGAGTATATATCCTTAGTTGGGACTCTTAATGTTAATTATTAAATTTACTGATACCTATATGAAATAGCAATCTGCAACTACTTGGTACGAAGTTTACTTTAAGAAGCTAGCGATTCCTGGTACTGGTTAGTGATTCATGAAATGAAACACTCATCTACTCCATTAAAATTTCTATGTGTCTGACTGTCATTTTTCACGTCATCTCGAGAACGGTCGGGAATTGTGAGTGAAACTGTGCATTAAAGTTTAAACACATTTTTAATTTTCCGCATTAAAACTATGTGAAAAAAAATTTTGCTTTTTTTTCTGATAAATATGGTAAATTCGACGTATTAGTAACAAAATTATTTAGGACTTTCAAGGAAAATTTCTTAATCACCCATAGATAAGCTTAAGCTCCTATTTTTTATTAGAAAAAAATAATGATATAATACTTCGGGAACATGCAATGTTAAATATATATAGCGTGCCCCCTCCCCCTTCACCTTTCTCAAGGCCTCAATTTTAGAAATGTGTTTTTCAACTGCATTCCTCCAATTACGAAAATTGTCAAAATGCGATGCACAATTAAGGCAACGAAAGTTTTATGCGAAAAAGAAAATTGCAAAAACATGCAAAATTTAAGTTTTTATGCAGTTCCTAGGTCTTCTAACATATACTTAGAAAAATAATTTTCATTGAAACAAAATACAAAAAAAAAAAAAAAGAAACCTTTGGGACCAAAATTAAGAAGGTATTGCATTTCAAAAGTTTAAGTCACCTTGCAGAAGCTGAGATTGAAACATATTGACCTTTGATAAGAATGGCAGGTTGTCGAAGAGAAAAAAGAAAATATTTATATTTTTTCATTGTAAGTTGCAAATGTTACGCTATGAGACATAAAACACACAACAGAAGCTCGTACACCTTTAAAAAACACATTTTTTAATCCCAGTAAACAGCTATTTTAGTTTGCAATTTGCGAAAATATGCATTTTTATAACGCGAATAATAAGCTGCTATAAATATGTCTGCTTTTACGGAATATTGAAACAATCTTGAGGTATATATGCTTCTTACCATTAGGATAGTTTATATTTTCGTTTTCTGTCTAACCAATCGAAAGTTTTCATCTTTTCCATGCTGCAAACAACATTCGTTACACTTCTTTTCTAAAAGCATTCCCATATTCTCGTAATATGAATTCCGCCTACGCAGAGGTCAACCAGAAGATGAATTCCTTTTCACGGACGAAATCCGGGGGATGGTGTTTGATTCGAAAAACTCAATATCCTTTTCGTGTCGAAAGATTTTTATCAACACTTTATTCAGCTTCGAAAAGAAAGGAAATGCGCTTGGAAGTGCTCCCAGAGTTACTGTTGAAAGGGCTTTGGAATTGAGATTTCGCTATTTCTGTAGTGTAAGCACACATTAAATGGGCGCCAAAAGCGAGCGGAATACGCTTATAGGAGTTTAAATGAGTCTCAAGCGTAAACATATGTGTCGTGGTTAGGGTGACAGTGGTGTAAGTCATCCCACCATAGTTTCGAATAGTTGAAGGTTTTCAACAATAAAATCTGGAAAAAACTTAAGATTATAAGAGCTTCCTAATTCAAGACAAGGATTTGAAAAAAAAAACATCGGTTCTTTTGTTAATCTTATGCATAAAATCTTATTGAAATTTTTATAAAACTTGTTGTAACAAGGGTCGGACTGAAAGTGATCGACTCCAGAAGTCCTCGCCCTAACTTCAGATTTTTAGACTCGGAAACCGACTCCTTTACCCCAAAGTCAATCTGACTGAGACTCCGTCTCATATTCGCAATCACATTGGTGGACTTTCTGGGAAAATGATCGACAGATAATTTATCTCTTTTTTTTTTTTTTTTTCTTGCAATAGCAGCTTTTATGAAACGTTTTATTTAACTTGTTGGGAAGTAACTTTATAAGACTTTTTCACTACTGTCATTTTACATTTTTGATGGCGTTACTGAAATAGAATCCTAAATGAAGTACTGATAGGTACTTTTTTTTCCTTTTTTTATACATCAATTTTTAGGAAAGGTTTTATGTAACTTCTTTTAAAGTAACCTCATATAAGTTTTACACATCTGTCATTTTACATATACTGGTTTGACTGAAAGTTGACCTTAAATAAGTACTGATAGGTGTTAATTTTTATTTTCTTTTAAAGCAGTAACTTTTAAGACGTTGACATTCGCCCTTTATTGGTGGCGCTTGTAGGACTAGATGCCAAATCGGAGGGAGGTGGTAACGCAGTCCCATTAGGTAGCAAGAAAAAAAATATAAAATGTTTTATGTAACTTATTTAAAAGTAACTTATAGTGCAAAAAGTTTAGATGGAGCCAAAGGTACAAAGTACAGCTTTGGCCACTTCTTCGGCATGATTGGAGAAATTGATGTCCTGGGTCCAGTTGATGCCGATTCTGAAAAGGGCCGAAGCCATAGCAGAAGAATAGGAGATATGTTGATGTTCTAGTTGTGCAGATGGACAGTGCGGACATACTGAATCGTATGTTCTAGACTCGTCTGTAATATTTCCATGCCTTTTAGATGCCCAGTCCTGGGTCTTGTGATGGCGATCTCTCAATAGCATTTGAGCTATGCAGTAAGGTATTTTTCCTCGCGAGAGAAAGGGCTGTCTATGTTTGGGTCGGCATGTGTGATTAACGATTCGGTGGTGTCTAGATTTCTGGTTTCTTTATTCAGAGAGTCAGCCTGTTCATTTCTGGTTTCGTTTACATGGGCTAAAACATACTGCAAAATGCACTTCTTGCCCTTTTAACGTTGTTGTTTAGAGCGACGTTAATCTCTTGACTTAAAGAAGTGTTGCCTGTCAGTATGGCTTATAATGCAGACTTGCAATCTGAAAAAATGACAGTGTCATCAGATGGAGAACATTGTGGTGAATTGTAGAGGGAATGAGCTTTTCTTTTCGCCACGAGCTCACGTGTAAACATTGAGGCAATCTTTCCCATAGGGAGTTTGTAATTTGAACTGCTACCGTCGGGGTTTATGTAAAACATGCCAGCACCTGCTCTGTCACAGTTTAAGTCTGATGAACCGTCTGTGTACAGTCACCATTTCAGAAGTCGGAAGTCTAGGGATGGTCTTAAGGCCTTTTTTGGTGCACGGCTCCAAGAGTTAAAGATTGATTGTGAACTTCGAGCATTTAATGCACCTGAAGAAAACATAAACAGCTAGTCAAATCCATGCACCGCACTAAACTCAATTTATAAACATTTTCACAGCTATCATTCTCTTCCGTCCGTATAACAGTCACTCTGGTTAAGTTTCTTCTTAAATCCATGGGAAACTTGGAATAAAAACAAAAGAGTAGATCATGTAAATTTGTGATTGTTTTTCAGAAATGTTAAATGTTATGAAACTGCGCGTTAAATATGTGTCCTTTTTATGTTGCACAAAACAATTTCCGTTTCATGTAGATTCGTTAAAATTTTGCGATTTATCATATTTTTGTTAACATAAAATAAAAACAGTAAAAAAAGTCGTACCGTGAAGATGCTTTTTTTTTTTTTTTTTTTCAACTTTTCAGATAAAAAAGTGCATTTTTAAGATTATAATTATTAGAGATAAACTGCTTTTTTTTAGATTCTAATGAAAGTTATTTTGAGTAAAAAAGCTAAGATATTGCAAGATCATAAAACATATATTTTTTACGCAACATTTACATAAGCTGTTCCTTCCTAGCACGTTTGCTTGAAACTAGTATGCTTTTGAGATCAGAAATGATATGGAATTAATTTTTTTCGCGAATTGCAAAAACGTTTTTTCATCTCATTTTTTATAAGTTTATAAAAAATCAAATCAAAGAAAAAAAAAAAGAAGGCGTTGATAATTATAAAGATGTAAAAGAAACTATCTGATCACAAATCTCAGTTACTAAAGAGATTAATTCAAACTTTATATCATAAGGAAGGGGATTTTCTCAAAAATGTTGCTCTTTTCTTTTCATACATTTAGAAATAATTCTAAGACACATTACGCTTTTTTTCAGCATTTGTATTGTGATAAATTTTATATGTAAGATAAATACAATCTTATTTTTAACAGAAAATTTAACTTTAAGTGAAACCATTTTGAGTATTTATTATTGTGTATATTAAGCAATTCCAGGTCATTATCATTAATGGCATGCCATGACAATATGCTAGATAGCAAATATGATATTTCTAAAAATAAAAAAAAAAAATTACAAACTTTTAATGATAAAAAAATGAAGGAAAAGGAATTAGCTTTTGTATGCATATTTCCTTCAAAACACACATTTACGAATAGGGTAAATGAGACGTTATCGCCACGGTTATGTGTGTTTTTTTTTTTTTTTTGCTTTTTTTGGGGGGGGGGGATTTATGTTGAACTGCACTTTTGCAGAGCTAGTTCATAGGAAAAAACTAAATCTTACGGAACTGGAACCTTCGCGTTGTACTCATATAGCTGTGAAAATGTCATTAATGTTGATGATTTAAGTCAAAAGAGCCTCAGCCTTTAATTCATTTTGAATATATAGCTTTTTATCTGATTTATGACCACTTTACCTCCATGGACCAGTTCTCCCCCCCCCCGACTCTATTTAAAAAAAAAAAAAATATCAAAGATTACACTAATATTTTCAAATGTCTATAAATGAACCACTTTGTTAGGTTGTCAATTTATGGAAACACCTAGCGGTCTAATCGCAGCAACAGTGTCAGTTTGAATATTGTAGTAGTTGTTAGTGCTATGGCGATTCATGACAAAACATGAAATATAGGGTATTGTACTTAAAAATGCACTCTTTTAGGTCAATGTTTCCGTTTCGATGTTTAGTTATGTTCGAAGCATGTTGCAACAAAATAAAAATGCCAAAAATTAAAAAAAAAGAAAATGAGTAGTTAAACTCTCATTTGGATGTTAAATAATATGATGTGGTAAATCTAGCGCATTGACGACTCTGCATTAGACTATTTCTAGACAAATGTACTCACTGAAACGGACTCCACGCCTACGCAAGCTCTGGTGGGGGAAACACCTTTGCGGTCATGGAACCGGTTCACTGATAGCAATTTTCCCCTATTAGACACACAAAAAAAATTAAAATGATATTTTTGATGATGAAAGTAAAACGAGCTAATGTGTGCATCAAATGATTTCCTTTTACTCCAATTTAATGTAATTTCCCCATTATTGGCATTTGTAATGTTATTCAATAGTTTAATCTCTAAATATCACCAACAGTGGCCAAGTTGAAACCGGATTTTTAAAAACAATCCGCGAAATTTGTCGCCAACTTGGAGACAAAACTTGGCGACCAAAAGACTGGCGATATATCGCCGAGTGTCCACCAAATTATAATACCACTTAAGTTTACATCAAAATTAACAATGATCCCCCCCCAAAATAAAGGGGGAAAAGACCCCTTTAGAAACACTCGAATGCAACCAAAAGTTGAGGTGCCCAGCTAGACCCCATTAGGTGTCTACGTACTAAATTTCAATTTTCTATGACATACTGTTCTTGAGTTATGCGATATACATACGCACATACGCCCCTCCGCACATACACACATACTTACATACAGACGTCACGAGAAAACTCGTTGCAATTAACTCGGGAATCGACATTATGGATACTTCGCGTGTCTATACGTTCTTAGGCACTTATACACGTATGGTCGAGTCAAAAAAAAAACCTCAACATTCATTCGGGGTTAAGTAAAATAATAATTACGGTTGATTTTTGAGTTTTTCTTTTCTTTACTTTCTTTTTTGTAAAAGGATGTAAAAATAAGTACTGTGAAATACCCATATAATTCAAACAAATATGTTATAAGTAGTCCCCATTTTGAATTTTTCATCCCTTTAGGCCATCTGAAGAATGTTAACGGCTCATATAATGCTCCCTTCCTTTTCAAAAAAAAAGTTATGAAACAGTCAAATACTTTAAAGACGGCTCGTTTGCCATTTCCGAAAAAATGGGAGGACGAGAGGGAAAACGGTGATTATATTTGGATTCAGGCCATTTTGAAGCATAAGAATGAGCAAGAAGGATGCCAAAAGCATGTTGCTGGGGCATGTAGAAACATTTAAACAAGAAAATGATGTGTGAATGTTGATGCAAAAGATAGTTTCAGTTTTAAAAAGTTTAATTTCTACATAAAATGCGTAAAAAGAAAATACCAGATAACATGCAACAGAAAAATCATTCGATATTTATATTTCAAGGAATGATGTTTACTTTATTACGTATTAAAGGTATCTGAACGGCTTTGCCCGTAGCGTAAAATTGGCAATTTGCTCGTCCATGCTGTGGTAATTCGCTCACCAAGTTTCATGAAAATCGGTCCAACGGGTTGAGGCGCGAAACTAGGCGCGTAAAAGATAGAGATCCAGACATACACATTTTCTGCTTTATTATTAGTAAAGATTTTGTACTGAACAATTCGAGTGCTAAGTTAAATTTTGAAAAAAATAGCAAAAATTAAATTTTTAAAGCAAGTAATGCCTCTTCAGCAAAATGGCAACACAGTTTTAACGAAAACTTCTAACCATATCGAGTACGTTATAGCGTTTGTTAACAACTGAGACCAATTGAAACTCTTTAATTCAAAGAGAAAACAAAAGAAAGAAAAAATCAATTTACACAATACAAATTTTGGCTATTCAGAACGTTTAAAAGTCACTAATGTGTTAAGTATATAATGTGACAAATAATTAATTAAATAATACGTTTTGATACTGCTGCAGCAATAAAGTTTAAAGGTGAAGAAAATATCAATTTAGTTTCTCTTTTTGCCTTCATAATTCTATATTGTATAGATAGAAGCTTCATCCAAACATGAAAGGAAACTTATAAAAAAAGTTTTAGGATATCATTATCTTTACTCGATAAGGCCATTAGCTACAACCGATAATGGACTAAAAGCTCTTCCGAAATCAATTTTGTGTTTCACGGGAAGGAAAATTTGTTAGAAAATTTGAAAATATTTTAAATCAATCGCGTGTGAAAGGCAAAGAAAAAAGTGCGCTGACAGTATAATATCCTGTAACGGACGGCTTGAGAAGAAATATAATCAATTACAATTATAAAAGCAAACTCGCTTTTGAAAAATAAAAGTAATATCAGAGAAAGATTTTTTTTTTTAATGTCATTCTTGTCTGAAAGAGAAAAATAATGTAGAACATAAGATGATTTATTTGTTTTGTTCTTTGCTTAGAATATAATGATTTTGATGTCTCTATAGATCCGCAGTTTTGTATCTGAAACATTTTTTTTGACTTGTATTATTGTGACGAAAACTACTATTTAAAATAAAGGTTCAACGTTTCACCAAAGTACCAGTTATTCACGGGTATTCAAGAGGATTAACACTGTAACCTGTTAATTGAAATGATTCCATTCGGTAAATTTTTTACTTTCACCAAAATTTTGATTCAACTCAGTGACTAAATGGCCAGACTGACAAATCATATTTCGTTGGATGCAGAGATTTCGTCTAACATCTTGAAAGGTGACATATAGTCAAAATTATAACTAGGTTTTGTGCTGTGTGTGTACGTGTTTTTCTGTTGGCAAATTGGTAAATATTACACTTATTTGTTAGGCTCATAGACTTGCTTCCAACCTCTTGGATTTTGTCTTCAGCTTCTATAATAAATACCGCACGGCTTTGCCCGTAGTAGAAAAGTAAAAGGTCATTCGGTTCGCCTGTATGTTTACAAATAATGGATGGTGAATTTCTCACCAATTTGCTCGACCATGTTACGGTTCCACGATATGAAAATTTGGAAATTTACTCGTCCACGTTATGATAATTTGTTTAGTAAAATGTTCTAAAAATTTGAATAGAAAAAGAACAAAAGCGAATTTTCGAAAAATCGCTTCAAGGTGCATGCCCCCATGCTACAAATTAATTGTGTGCCAAATTTCATGAAAATCAGGCGAACGGTCTAGGCGCTATGCGCGTCATAGAGATCCTGATAGAGAGAGAGAGAGAGAGAGATCCAGACAGAGAGACTTTCAGCTTTATTATTAGTAAAGAAGAAGAGTGACTATTGATGTGGTAATATGCTTTCAATTGTACTTGTCTCCCATGTTTTAATTACCTAAATCCATAGAAATTCTTTCAGATTATTTCTTGACTGCAGGTTTTTAAACGTTACGTAATACTTTTCAAAGCGACATACGTACCCACCAAAGAAGAGATTTGCTTCAAAAATCAAACATTAGTGTAACAGTAAGATCATAACCGTGGCGTATTTTATTGCAAAGGAAACCATCTAGTTCAATGCAACATTCAATAAGAATTTTTGAAAGTTATTTGTAGATTTTAAATAAAGAGCAACCTAGAATGTCTGAATGGTAAAAAATAATTAAGTTAAAATATTGTATGCAGTAATGACATGCTTTATTCGACTCTTCCACCTCGTAACATTTTTATAGCACGAATATGGCATGGTACTAACTACCGAATCAAACATTGTGCGTTCAAGATATTTTTCTTAAAAAGCATAAGTGCATGAATTATTGGTAAATTATCACCCAAAATGTTTGATACTACAACATTTACCTGATCTGTACTTTTCTCAAGCAATAGCACAAGAACAGGGTTGGCCGAATTGGACCCAATTGGGTTGGACCCAATGGGTTTTTTTGAAAAAACCCATTTAAAAAAAACCCATTATTTAGCCCACTTTTGGGTTTTTTAAAATTTTCTGAAAATTTTTCTTTAAAAAAATAATTAATTTAAATACTTTCACAATTAAAACTTCTTTCTTATTTGTTCTTTACCGCAGACAATAAACATAAAAAATGAATTTTGAACTTTAATAGTATTTCTCAACTCTTAACGGCATTAAAAAAATACTTCAAAGATTTTAAATAAATGGATTTAACTTTTTTCTTTAACTGGTCAATAAATAACTCAAATTATCTCGACCAAGTCCTGTCACGTCTGATTTTCTCAATATGTGTACAGAGGAAACTAATCTAATTAAAAGGCTTTCATGTGAATTATTTTCTGCTAACCAACGCATCACAAATCTCGAATAAACACAAGGTATATTTTTTAGAAATAAACAGATTTTTCAAACGGTCGACAGAACAGGTACAGTATTTTCATTATCTTACGAAAAAGTTGAAGATTTCTAACTCTGTACACAGAAATAGAAAAACATTCCGCATAAAATTTAAAGAAATGTCTTGATTAAGCTGGAATTCAGTAAAAAGGGATTTAAACTACTTGAGGTTCTACAGTAGTTTTGCATAACAAAATAAATACAATAAAGTAAAATGCAAAAAAAAAAAACGTAGTAATTAAAAACGAACAATAGATTTTATCACTCGAGAAGTAACTTTGCCTTAACTGTTGGTAATAATGAAAATTAAAAAATCCGAAACTTCACCATACTTAGGTTTTTTCGTCTTTCATACTTTTCTTCAGAAAATGCTGAATTTTAACTAGTTTTCCAGCTTTTTTTCCGCGAAGACAATTTTTGCACTTTGTCCATATACTTACGCTACAATATGCTCAAGTACCCCACATTTTCCCTAAAAAAAGACAAAAAAACACACATTTCTTTTAAAAAACCCAACTGTAGTTGGGTTTTTTTTGGGTTTTATTTAAAAAAAACCCAAAAAACCCTGGGTCCATGGGCTTTTTTTAAAAAAAACCAGGTTTTTGCCAACCCTGCACAACAAATATAGGGTTGATGGCATTTTTCAATAATAATGTTTTGACGGGTGACGACGGTATTTTTAACAGTAAACTTAGATATTTTCAAAGTAAATAAATAATGCGTGTTCAAATAAAATTAAGATCCCCGACAACGTTTTCTCGATCCCTGATGTACTTAAAGGAAAGAACTATCACTTCTCCACGGCATAGAGGAGGTAGGTTTTCGCAGAATACTCAAAAATTGTAGTTTTTGGATTTTTATCGCAGCAATTTCGGTTTTGTTTCCTAGCAGGGTTCTTGAACATCAAAATACAAAGTGATTTTTGTATTACTTCAAACCCAATATTTATTTATTTTCAAACATAACAAGCACTTGAAAAACTCGCTTTGCCCTACAAGGGGGCCTAAAGCGAGTAAGATTAACTAATTGTAATTTGTTGTGATTTGATACATTTTCCAATCAAATATGAAGTTATAAATGATTAAGTTAGTTGATTAGCTACCTGCCATTTAAAAAAAAATATACAAAAAAGTACTTCTCCACTTTAAAGTCAGTACACTTGTTTATAAAACATGAAGAAATAACTAATTTAATTAATAGACTAATTAATTGACATCATAAAAAATAACTTTTTAGGGTTATACTTATTCAATTGAAATAGAAAATCTAAGTCAGCACATGTGTCAAGAAAATATAAATAAATACATAATTTAATCCTATACCCGCTTTGCCCGACAAGCCCCTTTGCCCAAAAGCACGTTTTTTATTTTAATAATTATAACCTTAAATTAATAATTTAAAAAAAAACGGAATGACCATCGTAGTTAAGTTTGTAGGTGGATGGTGTCAGAATAACGTAATATTATTGACAATAAAAAAAAAAAGATGGTCTTCGACTAATCACAACTTGAAAACACTCATTTTTTTTTTGAAATCTATCATTTTTTAATTTTAAGCCTGGTTGCGCCATGCCGCTTCACTGCTGCTTTACTGGAATTGATTAAAACTGGGGGGGGGGGGGTGTTCGGTTAAACACGGCATAGGTATACGTCGCCGTAGACACGCCATGCAAGAACATACGAAGGCCTACACGCTTTGGGCCGCCCTCCCTATGGCAATTCCAAAGATTATCGCTAAAATATATTAAATTAAACGAGAAAAATTTCGTTTCACAAAAAAAAAATGTATTAGACAAAGGGAAGAAACAAAAAAAAAAAAAAAAAAAAACTAAACTGACATGTTATGTATTTTGAAGCTTAAATTTGATAAATATGCACTTAAGGTGAAAATGCGTAAATTTATTCATTACACAAAAATTAATTTAAAGTTTTCTAACTAGATTATTCAAGTATCAACAGTGTGACAGGGATATATATATATATATATATATATATATATATATATATATATATATATATATATATATATATATATATATATATATATATATATATATGTAAGCCCCCATTAAAAGACAAGTCTCCTAGTTTGGAACCACATAGATCGCTTCTCCAAATAAATATATTTTTAAGCATTTTAGCTCCATATGACCAGATAGGGGAAGGTGGGACAAGATGGAATATCGGGGTAAGATGAAATACTGAAGCTCCTAGCAAGGTGGGTGCTATTATCTAGCGGAAAAGTAGTCAAGTAGTTGCGTTGGGAGAAGTAGAAACCACGTTGATCGAATCAACCAGGTTGTGCACTGCATTTGCAGTGCATAAAGTTTTTCTCTCAATTTTCGTGCGCTTCGCCGTGCTCTTATTTTGTTGGAACACATTTCCAAGTGTAGTTTGGCGAGTACGATTTTACTAATCGTTTGTACTCTCCTATAATCGTAATCCGCAACTCTAAAGGATAAATTTACAGTGATTTAATGCAATTTTATTTATAACCTGAACTTCAGTCGACAGTGAACACGCCAAATGGCGTCAGTGGGGCAAGACGAGATATTATACTAGGGGCATGATGGAATACTATCTCATCTTACCCCACATGTATTGCGATTTGTTTTTTTTTTTCTTTTGAGATTTCCTAAGATCGTGAAAAGAAAGACGAACATGGGAATTTGGTAACTAGAATCGATGCAACATGCCATTGAATGCATAGTGAGTGGAGAAATGGGATTTCAGAAAGCATCCCGAACTTATAATAACCACTGGCTACACTTCATAGAAAAGTGAAAGAAGCTAAATAACAGCAATTGGACAGAGGTGTTTTTACGGTTTCGACAACTGGAAAAATTTATTCAAATAATTAAACCACAAGTTTAGATCTAGTTAAGCCATTGGGCCCAATGAAAACTAATTTTTCTTTGGAAGAACGAAACCATCTTGCGGACTAAAAGAAAGGATCTTTTGTGGTGAAGGCTCAAAAGGAACGGAAGAAAATAAAAAAAATCTAAGGAGAGGAAAGAGAAGAGAATGGAAAAATCTAAGCAGGAAGAGGAGAAAAGCGAGGAAAAAAAGAAGAAACGAAACGTGAAAAAGGGATTTGGATGACATTTTTTCATTTACCCCATCAACTCGTACAGCAATGACAGTTGGCCAGTCAAAAGATAAAAACAAAAGAATACAGACTGGAAAATTAAAAACAAAAAACTGTACTTAAAGGGAAACCATCCGAGTCTTCATCGTCGTCTGAGCCTTCTGATGTCGAATGCCTTTACTGTGGACATTTATATTCCCAATCGAAAGAAGGATTTATTAGGTGCTGCGAATGCAAGAAATAGGCCCATTGATCGTGTGCATGAGAGGAGGATGAGGACGATGAAGCTGCTCATCTTTGTGACTTATGCAAACATTGAATCTCATATTACCCCACCTGGTAGGGTAAGATGGGATTTTGACTCATCTAGTTTAAACATGCGTCGAAATTTTCCTGTTAGAAATAGGATATTGAGTCAAATTTTATACTTTTATGGTACTTGAGAGATAATAATGACATAGTTTTCAAATTGATTTATGAGTTTAATTTGCCCCCACAACTGTTTTTTGGTTAAGTATCTCATCTTGCCCCACCCTCCCCTATGTGTATTTACCCTCAAAGAAAACCCAAATACTTTCAATGTAATTCATGCAGTATGGCCTAATGAGATTGGAAAAGGAATAATGGAGAATTGAAAGTGATAATGAAAATGGTGAAATTTCTCAAATGATAAGAAGTGAACAGTGAGTTGTTTAAATATGTTTGTTGTAAGTAAAAATAAAAAATACCCAATATTCTGTAAATTTGCCACATAATACTACCTTAAAATTATGATGAAAAAAAAAGAATAATCATTCACATTGAAGGCACGATTTCCTCGTAAACATAATTAAATCGTGCCAATCCTTTTGATTTCCTATTCAAAGCTTTCACTGACAGAAAATTTTAATCATGCATTGCCTTTAGATTTTTTTCTTACTTCGAAAGAGCATTCCCGAATTCTATTCAAACTCTCTTTTCCTTGCCGCTTGCATCGCCCTGGGAATGAAATATTTTCACGAAAGAAATTCAGAAGGTGGTGTCTGATTCGGAAAAACTCAATATCCTTTTCGTGCCCCAAGATTTTATCAACATTTTACTTGACTTTTAAAAGCAAAAGACATGCTTCAGTAGCTTGAAGATTTAATGCTGAATGAGATTAAGAAATGTGATTTTTTTTTCTCATTGTAAGCACATTTGGAATACCGAGTAAAAAACTGAAAAATGCATCGTTGGTTAAAAACATATAAATCTACCATCTGCATTTTTTTGCAGTTTGCGGTTTTCAGAATGATCTACTAGTTTATTTAATAGAAAATACGGATAAAATTGATTTTAATGATTTTAATTTGACTTATATTGTGAAACTATCGTTTTTCGCCACAAGTTTGAACGTGATGAAAGCTACAAATAAAATACCTTTGACCGCATTGTCGCTACCGTAAAATGCAACGTAAAAAAATTTTAAATTTTGTGACAAAACAAGTATAATATAGGTAACAATGTAATGTAAACAAGTATAAATGTGTAATAGCAAAACAAAATAAGGCCTAAAGCGTCCTTATTTGGCTTTTATAAGTATTTGAGGTAAGTACGCTATTTGAGGAGTGTTTGTCTTGATAAGTGAGACGTTGGACATTGGTAAAAAAAAATCACAACTGTATAAACTATGTAATAACAATCTTTATAATAAATGAACAGATGCAAATTGTTCCTAATAATGCAATATTTTTCACCGCATTAGTTTTGTTAGGGATGTACCTCGTAATAAAGAATCTAGAAAACCACCTGTCTTAATAAAACGCATGCCAGATTCACATTCATTTATATAAAGTCACATGACTGTACTTAAATTCCAATTAGATTGATTTGTCCGTTACATTGTATTATTTATTTAATCCATCATAGCCTAGGAATGTACACATCGAAGAGAATTTTTAAAAAAGCGATTTTTTTTTTGTTCAATGTTAAGCTTATTTTTCCACAGAAATTTGGTAATATGAGGTTGAAATATTTCATTCACATTTTTAAGTTTTAGGTCATTTGAAAGCTTGTAATTTTCTGAACAAGTTAAAGTTCGTAAAAATCAAATTACTGAGCAATAGGTTTTTCTTCACAGAATTAACGCCGTCTCGCATGCTATGCCGAGGGGGACGTTGCTCACAGATTATGGTTAGTATTCTATATTAAAATAACGCACAAATAATTCCCAGAGGGGATAAAATATTAGTTTTTTTGAGCTTTTATCGTTTAAAAACTTAGACGCGTCAACAGTTTTTTTTAATATAAATATATTTTTTTTATGAGTATGGAGCATTTATATGGGTAATGAAAGGAAGTTTTGCAGCTGTAAAAGTGTACTTTTTTCCGAAAAACATTTGCACTGAAAGGAATTAAATAAAGATATTTTTGAAAAAGTATGGAACAAACTCAAATATGCAACAGGAAATCGTTGTCTTCAACACGTTTTTGCCAGTATACACCTTTGTAATTTAAAATGCTTTTGAATTTCCTGTTCTTGTTTCTTTATTAATTTATCGTTGAAATAAAGTTTTTCTCTTACAGATTGCTAGCAACGAAACTTTTAATATTTTGCCGTTAAACTTATATTGCTAATTACATTAAATATTCGTCAATCATATGGATTTTTCTTTTCTTTTTGCAGAATGCACATTACTTTTCGTTTATTATTAAATGCAATAAAATAAGTTTCTAATAGTTTCTGCAAATACAAAGTGCCAGCGAACAACTATCATTATAATAAAGCTTTGACAGATTGCTACATGCCACTGAGATGTCAACCAACGCAACGCTTAGACCTCATTTTATAATAGCAACCTTCCCTGGACCATTCTAGAAATTTCGTCAATCATATGGGTTTTTCTTTTCTTTTTGCAGAAGCACATTACTTTTCGTTTATTGTTAAACGGAATAAAATAAGTCCTTAATAGTTTATGCTAGTAAAATAGACTAACGAACAACTATCATTATAATAAAGGTTTGACAGATTGCTACATGTCACTGAGGTGTCACCAACACAGCGCTTAGACCTCATTTTATAATAGCAACCTTCCCTAGACCATTCTAGAAATTTCGTCAATCATACGGATTTTTCTTTTATTTTTGCAAAAGCACATTACTTTTCGTTTATTGTTAAACAGAACAAAATAAGTCCTTAATAGTTTATGCTAGTACAATAGGCTAACAAACAACTATCATTATAATAAAGCTTTGACAGATTGCTACATGCCACTGAGATGTCAACCAACGCAACACTTAGACCTCATTTTATAATAGCAACCTTCCCTAGACCATTCTAGAAATTTCGTCAATCATATGGGTTTTTCTTTTCTTTTTGCAGAAGCACATTACTTTTCGTTTATTGTTAAACGTAATAAACTAAATCCTTTATAGTTTATGCTAGTACAAAAGGCTAACAAACAACTATCATTATAATAAAGCTTTGACAGATTGCTATATGCCACTGAGATGTCAACCAACGCAACACTTAGACCTCATTTTATAATAGCAACCCTCCCTAGACCATTCTAGAAATTTCGTCAATCATATGGGTTTTTCTTTTCTTTTTGCTGAAGCACATTACTTTTCGTTTATTGTTAAACGGAATAAAATGAGTTCTTAATAGTTTATGCTAGTACAATAGGCTAACGAACAACTATCATTATAATAAAGGTTTGACAGATTGCTACATGCCACTAGATGTCAATCAACACAGCGCTTAGACCTCATTTTATAATAGCAACCTCCCCCAGACCATTCTAGAAATTTCGTCAATCATATGGGTTTTTCTTTTCTTTTTGCAGAAGTACATTACTTTTCGTTTATTGTTAAACGGAATAAAATAAGTCCTTAATAGTTTATGCTAGTACAATAGGCTAACGAACAACTATCATTATAATAAAGGTTTGACAGATTGCTACATGCCACTGAGATGTCAACCAACACAGCGCTTAGACCTCATTTTATAATAGCAACCTCCCCCAGACCATTCTAGAAATTTCAAAACCAGATGACGGATGCAGTTTTCACTGAACAAATATCATTGTATGCAGTAAGGTTATTTCGTGCTAAAATGGGCGGGAGACTCACTCCACTGGGCATTCTAGTCATGGGTAAATGAGATAACATTCAGAGCATTTAATCTTTCCCTCACTGTCTTGACAACCTAATCTTGACTAATGTGCATTATGCAATCTCCGAAACAGCAGAGAAGTTTTCTCCCCGTTTGCTTACTGTTACCATTAATTTTACTGTCTTTAAGTTCATTTAATTCAAGTGGACGAAAGAATGTCGCAAGGTTTTAATGCGTTAATTTGGTTTCTTGTTTCTTGCATGTATGAACTATTCCTTACCGTGAGGAAATAATAAAACACGCGTTGAGATAAAATAAAAAACTGAGAAATATATTTGTTATTGATCTTTATTATCCACTTCTCGAAAAGATCCCCGACTATAAATAATTTTAATTTCACCATAAAAATTGTTTGAAGATTAAAGGCGGGTCGTGCAACCTGACAACACATTTTCATCCATTTTAACCAATAAAAAATATTTAGTTTTTGAATAATAAATGTAAAAACACTAAGAATAGTCTTTTTTTTTTAATATCTGGAAAAAAATCTTGTTTCCAGGAAGTACATGTAGGGTTATTCGGGGGAATTCTTCTTGCTGCAAAAATTCAGCTAAAATATAAATTAACTTTGCAAAGAATTATGACCTAATGCAAAAAAATGCCTGCTCATTTTCAAAACCGACACAATAAATAATATAAAAAATGTTTCAAAAAAAAAAAAAAAATTGTAAAAAGTTTAATTCCACTGGCCTGTGTTACCGAGCGTTTACTCAGAGGGGGAGGGTTTAATTTTTTTTTAAATTCATTGTTAGTTCTGATTACCGTGTCACGTGTTATTTTTCATGCTACAATGAAAATATATATTGAAAAAAGTAAACTCATATTGCAAATTTTAAATAAAATAATGAAAAAAAAAAAAAACAGAGGCTACGTATCGACAAACGCATATCAAAAAAAAAAGAAGAAGAAGTAATATTGCAACCAACAGCGACAACAATTTAAAGAAGGATTTATTAAGTGTACTAAACTGCAAAAAGAAAAAAAAAAACTGTTAAGAAGATTTTTAAAAGCTGAAGCAATATGTACATTTTAAAGAAGTAACACACTACAGTATTTAGCTGCTCTTGAATCTGCGAACGTTAAAAAAATGCATTTTACTAGAACGAGTTTGCTCAAAGTGTTTAAGTAATTAATTTTAAAAAGGAAACACCATTAAAAAAGTGTAACCTGATGATTTTTTTTTTCCCATGTTGTCCAAAATTTCACATAGATAAGCGTTTTATCCCAGCCTGAGTTTAATCTTTTAACGAAAACTGTGTCATCATTACCTTTACTCAATAAATCCATTAGCTATGTCTGATAATGTACTGACAACTTTTTTGAAGAAGATTTCGTTTAAGAACGAAAAATTGGGTAACAATGAAAAATTTCAGAAAAATGAAAACAAGTTACACATTTTAAATACTCAGTAAATCTTTGTTCTAAAAGGAACTATGTACTGGCTTTACATTACATGCAGATCTAGTGCATTTTAATGGACATGCACTCGTAATTAAATTGTTTTCTTATTTCAGTCAATTGCAAAAATGGATTTTATCATTTTGTTAATGCTATCATGTATAGGAAAGATAATAAAAACCAATGTAAATAAAAAATGCCTGTGTGTGTAGGTAAGTATGTGAGTGCTGGTGTACATGTATGTAAATGTAGGTATGTTGACTATAGAAATCAGCATTTTGGGTCGTATGTATACAGAAGTTTGCTAATTTTCGATATATACGTATAGTGTTAAAGTGTGGTTTGTTAAGGGATCTAAGGACCCTTAACCTTCAAAATGTTCGATTTTCTGGAAAAAATATATGTTATGCCTAGTTTAATTCTGAACAATTTGATACCTTATTTATTACCATACGCCAAAAACTTTTCAAGTTTTCGAAAAAATGCGTATACTTTCCCCGTAGAGATTCATGTTAATAGCAGCTGTTTTAGCCTCTTTTTCTCGGGTAGCGTTTTCTCAGGTTTCTCGTTTTGCGCGCATGATATTTCAAAAAGTTTCTTATATATTTTCATAAAACTTTTTGTGCATGTTTGTCTGGTTTACTTTTATGATCTGAACCTAAATTTATTTATTTTTTTTTAAATTATTTATTTATTTTTTTTTTTGAAATTTTAGAAGTTAATATCAAAATTTTACAAAATTTTTGGGGGAAATATATATATATTTTAATATTAACTTTTACTTTTAGTTAAAATTTAGGTTCAGATCATAAAAATAAACCAGACAAACATGCATGAAAAATTTTACGGAAATACATAAGAAACTTTCTAAGATATCATGCGCGCAAATCGAGAAACCGGCACTTGAGAAAAAGAGGCTTATACAGGCTTAAACAGGCTAAACAGTTGCTGTAAACATAAATTTCTAAGGGGAAAGTTTACGCATTTTCACGATAACTTGAAAAGTGTTTTGCGTATGGTAATAAATTAGGTATCAAATTGTTCAGAATTAAATTATGCATAACATATATTTTTCCAGAAAATTGAAAATTTTGAAGGTTAAGGGTACTTAGACCCCTTAAAATGCAAGAAATCTTAAAAACCGTACAAGCATATTATGTAATATTTTTCTTTTTTTATCTGCACAAATATGCATATGAATGCAATTTACAAAAAAAAAAAAAAAAAGAAGAAAAGATGCATTGAATATAAAAAAAGCCAGCAATGTAACGCTCAAAAATGTAATTTATTTACATACGCATGTTTTCATATTATAAACAACCTGTTTGTTAATACAAAAGGTACGATTTTCCGGGATGCAAAATACTCCTTTAACGTCCTTGAATAAAGACAAAACGTTTGTAAAAGTTATTTAACATTTAAAAACATTACGCTATGCAATTGTGTATGAGAAGATAACTTAAGGTTTAAACTATCTAACATACTACCAGCTGTTTCACTACTTCCATATATTGCACAACACATTATGCAAATAAATTATAAACATTAATTATATATATTTTTATAATAAATAAACATTAGGCAAATAAATTTTGTGCATAACACATTGTACAAAACCACAAGCTAAAGAATCGTGTAGAGTAACTCAATAGCCACTACTTAGATAAATTAGGACTAATAAAATATAACTCTTAAGAGGAACATGTTTTAAGGATGTTTACCCATAGAAAAGCAGTTTATTAAGCACTTTTACACATAAGTTTAAGTTTTTTTTTTTTTTTTTTTTCTTGTTCTGATGAAACTCGCGTCTAGTACTACACTTGATACTCCCTGACTAAAAATATGTTTACTATCAATTTTATTTTTTTCTATAGAATTCTATGAAATGTGTACTGCCTTTAATTACAGAACTGACCTTAGGAAAAGCAAATTTATGAAGAAAAGAAATAAGTGGCATTTAATAGGATCATATGCACAATTTGTCAAAAAAAAAAAAAAAAAAATTACTACATTTTATGCCCTTTAAAATTATGTTACACACGTTGTATTGGATATTTTTAAGCATAATGCGTTCCAAGGGGAAGACAAAACATCCCAGCGTTAAAGAAAATAAAAATCATAACTTCACGCTTAACTTTTTTTTTATACACAGTCGACCAGGAATAGTTAATATACATTTTACATTTTGATGTTCCTAATCTTTAAAAATCTTATCTTCTTTTCAGTAAAAAAAAGCACTTTCTTGTGTATTATTTTCGAATCAAAAAAAAAAAAAAACATCCCAGCGTTGAAGAAAATAAAAATCACAACTTCACGCTGAACTTTTTTTTAATACATAGGAGACCAGGTATAGTTAATAGACATTTTACATTTTGGTGTTCCTAATCTTTAAAAATCGTTTTATCTTCTTTTCAGTAAAAAAAAGGACTTTCTTGTGTATTATTTTCGAATAAAAAAAAAACACATCCGAGCGTTAAAGAAAATAAAAATCACAACTTCACGCTGAACTTTTTTTTAAATACATAGGAGACCAGGTATAATTAATAGACATTTTACATTTTGGTATTCCTAATCTTTAAAAATCTTCTTATCTTCTTTTCAGTAAAAAAAAAGCACTTTCTTGTGTATTATTTTCGAATTAAAAAAAACATCCCAGCGTTGAATAAAATAAAAATCACAACTTCACACTGAACTTTTTTTAATACATAGGAGACCATATATAATTAATAGACATTTTACATTTTGGTGTTCCTAATCTTTAAAAATCTTCTTACCTTCTTTTCAGTTTAAAAAAAAAAAAAAAAAAAAAAAAAAAAAAAAAAAAAAAACAATTTCTTGTGCATTATTTTCGAATCAAAAAAAAAAAAAAAAAAAAAACATCCCAGCGTTGAAGAAAATAAAAATCATAACTTCACGCTGCCTTTTTTGTAATACATAGGAGACCAGGTATGTCTACTAGACATTTTACATTTTGATGTTCCTAATCTTTAAAAATCTTTTTATCTTCTTTTCGGTGGAAAAAAAAACGTCTTGTGTATTATTTTCGAACCAAAAAGAAAGCTTATCCCGCGTTTGGTAAAGACACAACAGCTCCCCCCATTATTAATTCGTAAGATAATCTATTCAATCTTTGTATCAGATTCACCCTGTACCAGCGAAACCCAATCTCCCCAATATGGATTGTGTCACAATAGTCATACACTAACAAAATTCAGAAATGATCCTCGAAAACTGTGGTCAGCTGATGTGTCCAATTTCTGCTTTTTTCTTCCAAAAACAGGAATGTTTTCCGCTAAAAGTCAGTAACGTTCTTGAAACGATCGTTGAACCATTCTAAATAACACAGAAATCTCGTCGATAAAAGCCAGTCGTGTTCTTGGAACCTTCAGAGAAAGCTTAAGTTCTTTTAAGTAAAAGTTCGGCACCTTCCTGATTACATAAGCTGAGAAAGCTCCAAAAGCACCATTGTAACTTGGGCCAACGCTAAGACAGAATAACAAGTAAATACCAAATATCTTACGTGCTTGCAATTCTTTCAACGCTGCGGAATCTATAGCTCTATGCCCTCTCATTGGGAGTTTAGTCAGTCTTAACAGGCCGTATTCGATTTGAAACCGATACACTAGATAGATAAAATACGCTTAGTTAATCTTTAAACTGGTAGCTAAACATATTTTTCACAACAGTGAAAAATCTGCATTTATGCGACTTTCAGCAAATTAGGAAACCAATTGACAAAAATACTTAATTTTCGGAGAAAATTGTTGAAACATTTTGAAATCTCCTAAAGTTTCATAGAGTAACATTTCGGATTTTTTAAACAGTGTAGGAACTTCTACCATAGTAATATAATTAGAAATACTAAAAGTTCAAGCACATTTTGTTGTACAAAATTAAAAATGTACACAAAGGGTATAAAGTAATAATATCGTACTTAATTTTCATCGCACCAAAGTGTCATTGTAAAAAAAACACTTTATTTCTACTTGTTTATATTAACATTATTTATTTTTTTAACTTACGGCTGATAAGCACTTTCGTGAGTAACAGTAAAAGAAAAAAGAAGAAAACCCAGGAAAAAAGATGTTTAGGAATATCTTCAGGAACTAATGAACACAATACCTACACTGCTTGAGTGACATTGATTGATATCAGAAAATAACCTTTAGAGATCAAAGCATGTAATGGCTTTGTGGTGTTATAAGAAGAGTTGATAGCAAGAGCCGTTGGTGGAAGTAGTTAAGATTTTCTTTTTTCATTTCGTGATAGCAAAACATTTTGTTGATGAGAGAAAATACCAATTTGGATATTGTTGCTTTCATTAATAGCATAACTAACGTTAGTGTTATTGATACTATTACTATTACTTTTTATTATTATTACGGATGTTAGAATTGATGTTGTTATTAATGTTTTTTCCATTGAATTTTAATAAAAAACATTTTAATGAAACATTTAACAGAGATTAATAGAAAATAAATCCATTAAACAAAGTTTTGTTTGTTGTATTTCTAGATTTATTAGCAGTAGCTTTTGAGTATAGAAAAGATCATCATCATCATCATAGTTGGATCGACAGCCCAGGGTGGGCCAAGGCCTTCCTTTGGAGAATCTTCCAAGACGTCCTACTTTTTGCCTGGGTTTTCCAATTTTTAACTTTGAGAATATCGAAGTCAGATTCAACAGAATCAAACCATCTCATTTTTGGTCGTCCCCTTCCTCGAATTGTCACGGGTTTTGCAGCAAAAACTTTTTTACTGGGTTTTCTTCGTTCATTCGAGAGACATGGGCCGCCCAGTTCATTCTCCTAATTTTTATGCTTTTTATTATGTCAGGTTCTCTAAACAATCTGTAAATTTCAAAATCGAATCGTCGTCTCCAAACACCGTTCTCATTAATAAGAGTCTTATAAACCAAGATCTTTGTTTTTCTTGAAATCAAAGACGATCTGAAGATGGGGCGTAGTCCAAAAAAGGCCTTGTTTGCCAACGTTATTCGGTTCTGTATTTCTGAGATTGTGTCATTTTTGTTGTTAACACAGGACCCAAGGTACGTAAAACTGCTAACGATTTCAAATGAATGAGTACCAATTTCTAAACATGTGTTCCTGTCATTTGGCGGAATTTTTTGTACAGGCATATACTTGGTCTTGGAGTCGTTTATTTTTAGTCCCATTCGACCAGCAGCTATCTCCAAAGATGAAAAAGCCTCTTTCAAGGCTGGAACAGTCCTAGCAACTATATCAATATCATCAGCATAAGCTAAGATCTGAACTGATTTGTAAAAGATGGTGCCCCTAGTGTTGAGATCATAGAAAAGATCATTGATAGGAAATATCATTATCTCGCAGTTGATTCAATTGATTTTTCAAATCAACTCTTTTTGCCTGACATTCCAATACAGCACATGCGAATAATCTCCTTCTATGTAGCTGTGCTCTGCAGTTGTAGGGGATTTAGTTCTGACAAGGGTTACACCACGAGGAGGCTGACTACATTACACCGCATTCTAGAAAAATAGTTAACCAGGAAATAATCGTTAGCAAATATATCTAGAAATAACAAAAAAAAAGAAGATAAATTAATTTGAATTTTGGCTTCTTGAATTTAAATTATGTTTTTCGCAATTACGAGTGTGTGCGCGCGTGTGTGTGTGTGTGTGTGTATGTAGGGGTGTGTGTTTATGCCCAGGCATGAGTGTGTGGGCATGCGTGTGTGTATAGGAATTTGTATGTATGCGTGTGTGTTTGTGTCTGTATGCAGGCATGAGTGTGTGTGCATGTGTGTAGGTGTGTGTGCATATGTACACGTGTGTGTTTGTGTCTGTATGCAGGCATGAGTGTGTGTGCATGTGTGTAGGTGTGTGTGCATATGTACGCGTGTGTGTTTGTGTCTGTGTGCAGGCATGAGTGTGTGTGCAAGTGTGTGTAGGTATGTGCGTGTGTGTTTGTACCTGTGTGCAGGCATGAGTGTGTGTGCATGTGTGTGTAGGTGTGTGCGTGTGTTTGTGCCTGTGTGCAGGCATGAGTGTGTGTGTGTGTGTAGGCATGAGTTTGTGTGTGTGTGTGTGTGTGTGTATGTAGGGGTGTGTGTTTGTGCCCAGGCATGAGTGTGTGGGCATGCGTGTGTGTGTGTATAGGAATTTGTATGTATGCGTGTGTGTTTGTGTCTGTATGTAGGCATGAGTGTGTGTGCATAAGTGTGTAGGTGTGTGCGTGTGTTTGTGCCTGTGTGCAGGCATGAGTGTGTGTGTGTGTGTAGGCATGAGTGTGTGTGTGTTTGTGTGTGTGTATGTAGGGGTGTGTGTTTGTGCCCAGGCATGAGTGTGTGGGCATGCGTGTGTGTGTGTATAGGAATTTGTATGTATGCGTGTGTGTTTGTGTCTGTATGCAGGCTTGAGTGTGTGTGCATGTGTGTAGGTGTGTGTGCATATGTACGCGTGTGTGTTTGTGTCTGTGTGCAGGCATGAGTGAGTGTGCAAGTTTGTGTAGGTATGTGCGTATGTGTTTGTGCCTGTGTGCAGGCATGAGTGTGTGTGCATGTGTGTGTAGGTGTGTGCGTGTGTTTGTGCCTGTGTGCAGGCATGAGTGTGTGTGTGTGTGTGTGTGTGTGTGTGTAGGCATGAGTGTGTGTGTGTGCAGGCATGAGTGTGTGCGTATGTATGTGTGTTCGCAGGTGTGTGCAGGTGTGTGTATGTATGCGTGTAGGATATGGGCGCAACCTGGAGACGGTTTTCGCTAGAGGAGTAGCATTGTGAGACCGGTCGACGGTGGTTCTGCAGAGGGTGCTGGCGGGGAAATAAAATGATAGGACGCCAAAACAGTCAAATGAAAGCAATAAGCAATCGTGATTGCTCAAAAAAAAAAAGAAAACACTTATAAAATTGGTTGGCTAAAGAACTATAGTAAAACGTTAATATATTATTTTAATACGAGGCAGTGAGAGGCAAAGGGATGTAAGTGGACATTTTCAAGTTTTGTGTAAAACGCGTATAAAGATAACGTCCTAGGTAGGCTTTCATTGATTTTTTTCTAAATCATACTGTAGAGTAGCACCTATCAGGGCTACTAGTACTATATCTTATTCCAAGACAAAGGAGAGGTTCGCCTACTATTTGTACTAGTTATCTCCAAATTTTTAATTTTGCCACTTACATCCCTTTGCTTCTCACTGCCTCAAATGAAAAACCATTAAATCCAGTGTATGAAATAAGTTACTTTATTCAACAATTATTTTTGTGAATTACATATTAATAATGGAGTATTAGCAGCATTCAAAAGTTCTGCGATTTTAACTATGCCGACAGATAATAAAAAATTAAGATCAGTTAAACAAGATAAAAACATTTATACCGCTTCTCTTGCTATACGAAAATATCTTGCTGTAAATAGTTTTTTTCTCTTTATAACCATGAGTGAAAAAGCAAAAAAAAAAAAAAAAAAAAAACTTATTTATACAACGTTACACTTTTCTGTATTATAGGACTACATTTTCCTCCTTGGTCCAATTCACTTGATAGGAATCTAGCCCACTTGTCCATTATCTTGGTATTTTCGACTTTCATTATGATACGTCCCAACTCAGAAGTATCCCTTCGATACCCTCAAAAAGAAAATGGATAATAGCTTTGTTTTTACGAGGCATAATACATTTATCCGGATTATGCCTACGGCAATTATTTAGAGGTAATCCCACAAAGCCAAAAGCGATTTATCTGATTTGTTTAATATACATAAGAATGGGTGATACTTGTATTTGTACGAATAGTTTTATTGCAAAGAAAAAAAAATGTAGCTTTGTACACGTGTAGCTTAAAATCTTTGCTTAAGTTAGTCATTAATTTTTGATAAAAACTTTTGCTAACATTTTTCAGTATTTTTGCTACTCTATCGTAGTTTATGTATAAAATACTGTAGACGGTATTTATAAATCACCAAGATTTATTTTTTTAATACAGATTAATTTTTGCGTTATATTTAATGTCTGTGGCAGCAAATAAAAAAACAAGGCAATAAAGCTCTAAATTCGCAACTACTTAAGAGCTACTTAATGCTATCAAACTGACATTTAATCTGTATTAAATACATAAAAAATTACATTAATCACTTGAAATTGGAAGGTACCGGAGAGGCATTAAAATAAATGCTTACGTTATTAATACAAGTTTTTATAAAGGTCATCCCAAAAAATCAAATAGTGTAAAAGCAATCAGTTACGATAAAACCCATTTTTTTCAACATCAATTTATTTTGAACTAGATAAGTACTTGATTTACACATAAGATGAAAAAACGAGATAACATTATCTTAAAGCAATAAAGCCATTTTGTGCACTAGATAATGAATTGAAAGCTTTCCAAAATCAACCGTTTATTTTACAGGAAAGAAAATTTGCCCTAAATTTGATTTGATTTTAAGCCTATTTAGCTTAAAAGGTATTCAATTTTATTCATTTTGTTTTTGCAGTGTCATGCTTTAAAAGTTTAAGATTTAACAATTTTATGTATTGAGTATTTTCCATAAAAAGACGTTTATGGAGTAAACTGCAAAATAATGATAACAAACGAAAAAGTCAAAAGTAAATACTTTAATACTAAAAAGCATAGTGTTCTAATTTTTTTTGTTTATTTTCTATGTCACTTTATGGTAAAAAATTCAATTTGAAAATATTTTATTTATTTATATTTTCTTATTAATTATTTCGTACGTAGTAAAAATTGAAAAGAAGCTTTTGAACTAAATTTCTTCTTCAAAAATCATGATAAATTCATAAAGTTCAATGTCAATCTTATACAAACAAATAGTTATCACCATTTTCTAATTTTATTCAAGATTCTATAATGAAAACTAAATTAGGGACGAGTTGTAGGATTTAATTTAAAGAGAGAGACCTGTTTTATATGAATAAAAACTATAAATCATTTATATATTCACGCATTACGTGACAGTTATACACTATACAGTTATTATTCATTCAACCAATTATGGCTTAAGTTACATGTTATTGTCGAAGTTGTAACAGTGAATCAGAAGAAAAGAATAAATCAAATTTGAATCTTTCAACCAGACTGTACAGTTTTGACATTTCAGGCTTTTAACATCTTGGATGTAACATTTGTAAAATATAACATTTTATTTTCATGTTTTCTGTTATACCTTGTCCTGGACGAAATATTCAAAGAAACTGAATTATGTACTTTAAATCAATTTTGAAGAGCTTTATTTAAGTATAAACAATGAGATTATTTTACACACACGCTTCGGAGCCACACAATCTCTTTTACACTGTGCAACACGTTTTTTAGCTTAAAACAGTAAGCATAGGCAAGATTCCAAGACAAGTTGAACACATTTAGGTTTAGGAACTAAAAAATTAAAACCTGTGTGTGTCTAAACCCTATTACATTAGGAGTGGTAATGACAACCAGGTCAATACTGGTAACCTTGGATACAGGACATCCAAGGAAGGATATTATGCCCTGTCTAACTCCTCTAAACCTTAAGGCGGCGGACATCCAATCCGGAGGTCATCCTCTCGACTAGACGGCTTAAGGATGTCCACAAGGGTAATGTATAAAAATCATCTATTGGTCACACCCGACGCAGGTGGCGATAGAAAGATGGTGAGCGAAAAGAGAAGAGGACGGATCCACCTGATTTTTGTTAATTTTGAGCAGCTTAACATTAAGGAATTTTAATGGCAACCGTTGTGTTAGACGAGTATCGCAACATCAGTCTGAGAAATCAGGTCCTGGAAAAGGCAAGGAGGTTCGACTAGTATTTAACCCGTCCCGATAGTGTCCTAGCGATCTTTATAAGCAATAATTTCGTGCCTGCTCAATTTCAACGGGGTGGTTTCTAAAATTTTTAAAGTATTTTTTTCTGAAAGGACATGTTAAAAAACAAAGGATTTAACCATTTTTTAAGTAATTTGTTTAAGTTTAATATTCTTAAAAAATTACTTAAATAGGTGCTTTCATTGTTTAGATTTCTTGCCGATGACATCACAAATGATGAAATGCCATTCTGTGTTGCTATTCACAGAGCAAAATATTTTATTCGCTTCTTTTTTCACATATATTGGCAACGATATGGTTGATAGCAAGTGTAGAGAGCAATTTAAATTCGCTTCTTGAATATCACAACGTGGAAACGCGGTACAAAATGCGCCAAAGAGCACCATTTGTGACGTCATCAAGATCACACCTTGTTTGCAAAATCGGACATTTGAAAAAATTAATTAAAAAATAACTGTTTGGAAAATGAAGAAATTTTCTGGGTCCATGTTATTATTATTATTTTTTTTTTTTTTTGCTTATTGTATCAATTTCTGTGACTAATAGTACTACTTTTGACTGAAGAAAACAACTCCATTGAAAAATCGAAATAGTTTTTTTTTTTTTTTCAATTATTAAAATTAACTAGAAGAAAAAAGACAAAAGCTTTAAAAAAAAGAAAGAAAGAAAGAAAAGAAAAGAAAAGCGTGAAAAAAAAATGCCAATCAGAAAGGAGTAATGAATGCAAACAAGATTAATCAAACCTTTGAGCACTTTGTCCGATTAAATTTTTGACAGGCTTTTACTTCAAACATACATAAATTTGAAGAAACTATGTTTGAATTGTTTACGCATTTAAGCAAATACGTCAATACTGTAAGAGCATCTCAGTGTGAAATATATAAAAGCTCCGAACAGCGACAATGCTTTTAAGAGAAAACTAAAATTTATGCCATAATAATCTACGTGGAGTTCAACATAGGATACGTTTCCATATGAGAAGCTCTTTAATTTTTACCCTCCTTACTTAAAATTTATTTATTTATTTATTTTTTTAATCGTAGATGATTTAATCTGTCTGAGGTCATTTAATATGTTCTTTGTATTACGCACTCTACTACTAGGCGTCTTTACAGAGCTAAAGATAACAGAATTAAAAAAAAACTGGTTTTATTTTTAAAATGAAGAAACAAAACGTGTTGCATAAAACGCAGGGGAATGTGGGGCAAAGTGAAATGGTTAAGACGACTGAGTTTTTTCAAAATAAACAAATCAAAAATTAGTTTTGAAAGTTACAGTTCATAAAGATAGAACATTGTATTTTATAGTAAAACTTACGATGAAACAGCGTTTTTTTTATTTTTGGCAGTAAATTTAAGTCTTTTTTAAAAAAAAAGAGTAAATTTTTCATTTTTTTTTTACTGGGAAATTTTTTTTAATGATTTTTTTTTTTAAATTCAATTATAAAACATATTTTTGATCAGAAGAATTAGTAAATAAAAGGGTGAATGAATAAATGAAAAGATAATGAAACGTTAAACGAATAATTAAATGAATATATCTATTAATATATGAAGAAAAATAAATAAGCGAGTAAAAGAATGAATGAATAAGAAAATAAGTGAATGAATGAATAAAAAAGTCAATTACTAAATGAAAGAATGTAAATTAATGAATTAATAAATGAAAACGTAAGTGGTTTATTTTAAATGATTGAGTGAGTGAATGAAAGAAACTCTTTCACTTTGCCCCATCCACTTTGCCCCGTATGTACTTGACTAATTGTACAATTTATTTTAAATACAAATAAGCTTAATATTAACTGAATTAATACGGCATTGAATATTAGGAGGCGTCAAATAATAATTAAAATGTTGAAAACAAGATCTTTATCATTTAATAGTAACAAAAATAATTTTTGACTTAAAAAAATATGCAATAAAATATTACAATATGAGGATCATTTTTACTTTCTTCTATATCTAATATATAGAAGAAAGTATTGGATTCGTGCAAATTTTCGAATTTCGAATTTTGACGGATTCGAACGTTTTAAGGTGTGCTGAGTCCATTTCGACTATTTTTGGAAAATGTCTGTCTGTATGTGTGTGTGTGTGTATGTGTGTGTGTATGTGTGTCACGTCTGTGTGTGACCAGTTTTTTGTGGCCGCTCTACAGCAAAAACTACCGCATGAAATCGAACGAAACTTGGTACACATATGTGAACTTGTGCCCATTGGTTTTTGGCGCGAATTCCTCCTAGGGGGGTGGAGCAATGGGACGTTTTTTGAGTTACGCGTGATTGCTATTCCTCAGGAAGTAATTGGCGGAATCAAACAAAATTTGGTCCATATGTTGCCATTAACAAGAACAGGTGCTGATTCAATTTTGGTGTCAATAACTCAAACGGGGGTTGAGCTATAGAACGTTTTTCGTCGTCAATTGTGCCTGCTGTATCTCAAGAAATAATGAACGGAATGAAAGAAAAATTTATCGGCAAGTAGCCCATAGTGGGTATAAGAGCTGATTTTATTTTGGTGTCAACAGCTAACTAGTATGTTGTGGCCATCACGAAACTTTCTTCTATATTTTTCCTTTTTCTGATCCCTCCTCATGCTTGACGAGGAAGCAATATTCCTAACAAAAACAAATTACACATGCAAAAACTTGACGACCATCCCAATGTCTGAATTATTGTAAAAACAAAACAAAGAGCGAAAATTGAAAGTTACTTTAAAAGCCTTACTTCAATTAATTACAAATATTTTATTTATTAACAAACATAAGATGGCAACAGTTAAAAATTTTAAATCATTGAGATAATATTTCCGATCATTTCCATACAATTAAAATCACGAGAAATACGCAGACGACAATCTATTACGATTTATCTTTCTTATTGTTGCATTAATAAAACTATTTTTATTCGCAAAAAAAAAAAAAAAAAAATCAACACCTCATGGAGCGATTTGAGTCAAAATTGAACCAAAGCCTGTTTACGTATGGATTCACATATATTCCAAATTTCAACCAGAACGTAGCATTACTTCTTGAGATAGGGCACTCACAATGGAAAAAAAGAACGGGCGATTGCGCTACCCCCCTTTTAGCTGTTGACACCAAAATAAAATCAGCTCTTATACCCACTAAGGGCTACTTGACAAAAAATTTTTGTTTGATTCCGTTTGTTATTTCTTGAGATACAGCAGTCACAATTGACGATAAAAAACGTTCTATAACTCAACCCCCCTTTGAGCTATTGACACCAAAAATGAATCAGCACCTGCTCCTGTTAGGGGCAACATATGGACCAAATTTTGTTTGATTCCGCCAGTTACTTCCTGAGGAATAGCAAGCACGCGTAACTCAAAAAACGTCCCATTGCTTCACCCCCCTTGGAGGAATTCGCGCCAAAAACTAATGGGCACAAGTTCACATAGGGGCACATATGTGTACCAAATTTCGTTCGATTTCATGCGGTAGTTTTTGCTGTAGAGCGGCCACAAAAAACTGGTCACACACAGACGTGACACACACACATACACACACACATACATACGCACACACATACATACACACACACATACATACACACACACAGACAGACAGACATTTTCCAAAAATAGTCGAAATGGACTCAGCACACCTCAAAACGTTCGAATCCGTCAAAATTCGAAATTCGAAAATTTGCACGAATCCAATACTTTCTTCTATATATTATATATAGAAGAAAGTAAAAAGGGGGTTGCGCAATCGCCCGTTCTTTTTTTCCAGTGCCCTATCTCAAGAAGTAATGCTACGTTCTGGTTGAAATTTGGAATATATGTGAATCTATATGTAAACAGGCTTTGGTTTAACTTTGGCGCCAATCGCGCCAAGAGGTGCTGATTTATTTTTATTATCATTATTTTTTAGCGAATAAAAATAGTTTTATTAATGCAACAATAAGAAAGATAAATCGTAATAGATTGTAGTCTGCGTATTTCTCGTGATTTTAATTGTATGGAAATGATCGGAAATATTATCTCAATGATTTAAAATTTTTAACTGTTGCCATCTTATATTTGTTAGCAAATAAAATAATATTAATTAATTCAAGCAAGGCTTTTAAAATAACTTTCAATTTTCGCTCTTTGCTTTGCTTTTGCAATAATTCAGACATTGGGATGGTCGTCAAGTTTTTGCATGTGTAATTTCGTTTTTGTTGGGAATATTGCTTCCTCGTCAAGCATGGGGAGGGATCAGAAAAAAAAAAGAAAAATATAGAAGAAAGTTTCGTGATGGCCACAACATACTAGTTTTTAATTGCCTTCATTACCAAATGCTTTATTCTTCAGCGGTATTTTTTTCTTGACTGGAATAGACTACATATGGTACTAAATAGTTAATATAATACCAGATAGGTGGAGCTAAAAGCTGAGTAAATATTTCACCTTTTCATTTTGCTCCGCTATTTCAACATTGCATCACGTAAAAGTAGTTTTTATAAAAGACGAAACAAAATCTTAATTATGTACTCTTCAAAGTGTTCTCCTAATGAATAACGCTTCTTTGAACACAAAAAACATCGTTAGCACATTATCTTTAATGCACGAAAAAGATGAAGTAATTAATCCACGCCACAGGAAGAAGCTACAGTACTTATGTGTTGCAGCTCTGCATGTTGTCATCAATAAAATGATTTGTCAAGAAATATACACAAAGCTGAGGTATTGTCTAAGTTGTCAATATTTCATGCTGACATTTGAAAAAAATTTGGCAAGAACGCGCTAAGAGTCTAATTGTTTTAACGTTTTAAATAAACGTAAAGAATCGTAATTACGTAAAAAAAAATAAACGAATCTTTTTTTCTAAAATGTTTCCTCTTCAAAGTCACGTGGGTCACGATTACTTTAATCACACGTCATAGTTTTAATAAATATTTTATTCTGTTACATCATAGGCAAAAATAAGCATTGGTTTGCTTGGAAATTAATTTTTAGATATGAAAATAATGCAATACACGCAAAACTGTTTTTAGCGCAATTTTTTACTGCCATTTTTTTTTTTGTGAGATTTTTTTTTTTTTTTTTTTTGTGCGGTGCATGCAAATTATTTATAATACGAGCGGAAACTATTTATAAAACGAGTACGAGGTAGTATCTTCAAGTGACGACAGGGGCGTCCCGATGGAAAGTTGCTGTTACCTCCAAAATTTTCCTTATTCGGGAAATTTTTCGGGAGTCGGCAAAATTATCATCACTTTGGGTTATTTTCTACGTGAGACTTGTTTTATGCGGTTCCTATCCACCGTATAAAAAAATTAACTCTGTTGCGAAAACGACTTTTTATAGCTACTCGTTTCGAACTTTTTTTTTTGCTATCCACCGCATA